>NW_025109339.1:75130-316487 GCF_011392965.1 Frieseomelitta varia
TTTTTTTTTTTCATTGTTGCCGCAGCGACAGGGAGGCGAGAGGGAGGCGCTGAATTTTTTAAATCCTCCTGCCGACGGCGAGAATGGGGGGGAGCGGGGAGAGGGAAACAGCAGAGAAAAACCGATATGATAATAGGATTATGTGGGATTGCGCGGCGAGATCCGCGCCGAGAGCTTAAAAGAATAATTTAACATTACGATGAATAATAATTCGGCGGGCAGCTAACAAGTTAAAAATGTATCATACAACCGTATGATGCCGCGTTGGTTAATAAAGTTTGGTTATTAAAGTTTGATCATTAACAATTGGCGGCTGATTACGGCCTGAAACGTTTACGGGACGAAAATTTGACAAGCGAACAATCGCGTTGATTCTCTAATTTTTATGTTATTTCCCGATTAAAGAGGAAAGAACGTACTTGGTTTTGTTCGAGGATGCGAGTTACGTGTCTGCATAAAGTAAAGTACGATGATCGACATTTTTGAAATCAACATTTTTTTAAGGGTATTGAAATTGAGAATATTTTTGAGTTCGTTAGTTATTAATCGTTGAAAACTACGCAACGTTATCTAACAACTGGTTATATTTTGAGAGTTATAAGTGAAAATGTAATAATTAGAATTGATCTCCCGAGTTTTACATTATTTAGTGATTAAAAGATGAAGAAGAGTATTTCATCCGATTGAATTCGCGAAGCTCGTGTAACTAATATATGCAAAGCACGATAGTCGACACTTTAGAAATCGACACTTTTCCCCAAGAGAATTGAAATTAACATTTTCGATTGAATATATATTTTTATCTTACTAGCTACTGAAAACCGTGTAACGTCACAGACCACCATCCGAAATCACACAAAGCGACAGTAACGTCATTAAAACTCACGTAACTAGCTACGATCGCAACATCAACTATCGTGAAATTTCCATTACAGAGGTGTATTAAATATAAAATAAAATTGATTCCGAGATAAAAGAAAAATCCAAAATGAAATAGGAAGAAAATACAAATAAAGTATATTGTACATGTCGGAGTAAACTAAAACCTGTTTGATCAAACTATAATTTATTATTGAAAAGAACGATAGGAAGCACAAAGAATATTTTCTTATAGAATCTCAGGTATTCATGTTCGATAATTGTAATCGACGATTGGCCGTTTAAATAATTTGTGTGCTTTCTGTGCTTTTAACACCAGTTTCGACTGAAGTTTGACCGCTTGCGCTGGCAACCGATTGCGGACCATAACGAGTGACCAAACCGTATTCGTCGCTTTCTTTTGCTATTTGAACTCGTCGGTACGATATCTCTCTCTCACTGGATAGAAATGATTGAGTAGTAATAGATTTATTATTATATACCTTGCCCGGGTTATACTTAAATCTGCTTAAAACTGAGGAAATATTGCAATTTTGGGACAAGAGACTCTCATTTAAGCGTGAGATGTTAAAGTTTTCCATCCAGAGACATTGGAGTGAATAAGAGAATAGCGAAACTTTAAAAAGAAATTCTTTTATTCTTAAAGAGAATATCTCTAGTTGCATGAACTTTTATTAAATAAGTGAATAATTAATAATAAATGATAAATGATTAATAATAATAATAATCAATTAATAAGTAATAAGTAATAAGTAACAATATAAATAATAAATGATTAATAATAATAATAATCAATTAATAAGTATAATAATAAATAATAAGAATAATATGAATAATAATAAATAATTAATTAATAAGTGAATAAGAATAGCGAAACTTTAAAGAGAAATTCTTTTATTCTTAAAGAGAATATTGAATACAATAGCTACAGTTATAAACTATTATTTATACATTTAAAAATCATTTGAATCTCTAGAAAACACGCTGTTTATCACAAGAACAGGCAGACATCCAACAACAAAAATTCGATAACTGGTCGTTTCAACCATCTCTGGCGTTAAAAAAAAGGACGAAGCAGTCAAGTTTTCAATTTCATCGCAATCTGAAGGTTCGCACGGCGCGCGAAATTCCAGACTTTTACACCGTTCGACGAATCTTTTTATACGATATCAACCGTACGCGAAGGGAACCTGCTTGCTCGTATCTCGTCGCCGATAGTTTGGAACCCACGCGAATCAAGTCCGATTAAAATGGATCGGCCGCGCGCGTTTCGCCATTAAAAGGCTATTTTCCATGCTCGGCTAAAAATACGTGACGACAATAACAAGCTCTGTTCGCGTTCGGCGGACGAAAACCGGGCAAGCTCTCGCAGTGGGACAACGCATCGCCGAAAATAATGGGAACTTATTCCGCCGTCGGGATAATTTAATTAAAATCATGCCAGCGCGCGTGATTTTCGCTTGTAGCTGGATATTGCGGGACCCGTTTCCTTTGATAACGCCAACACCGAGCCGGTACACGGTTTCGGGAATTTAATACGAAACTGGTACGTACGCCAGGCCGGCTTCTGTAATTGATTGCGTTAGGAATTTTAATTAACGCGCGATTATTATGTGGTGATGATTAGAAAGCGGCGTGTAATAGACAGAATGCCTGATCCTTTTCAGGCAGGCTCTCGTTACACAAATTGTAATTTCTGCATTTTTCATCGTCGACTATAGGTTCTTATTTTTTTTTTTTTTTTTTTTTTTTTTTTTATTCGGTTTACTGGGATTGTCTGACGATTTCCTCTTCGATCAGGCAAGCTAGTCAGTTACTGTGATTTGTTACGTCGCGTTGGGTATAAAGCGTTGGAACATTCTCGTTGTAAGTTCCAAACGTGCGCCATTGATCAATCCTTTGGTGAAATTTACATTTAAAGTTCGAATCCCATGGAAATTTCGCTTTCCACTCGTCATTCGTAACCGTAAGCGGAGATCGCGAGACAAAGGGAGATGTTGATTTTGACGATAAAGCAGGATGTGATAGAGAGAGTATCTATAAATTATAATTAAAACAATAAAACTTTCTTTTCGCAATTTTTATCACGAATTTCCCATTTCATAGAGAATATCTATAAATTATAATTAAAATAATAAAACTTTCTTTTCGCAATTTTTATCACGAATTTCCCATTTCATAGAGAATATCTATAAATTGTAATTAAAATAATAAAACTTTCTTTTCGCAATTTTTATCACGAATTTCCCATTTCATGTTTTACGTTTTGCCAAATTTTATTCCCGACGTCACGGTTATAAATGACAATTTCAAAAATATGTTGCCGCTTCCAGATCCTACAATTCTACAAAATTTAAAGGAACTGGATACACTTATAACATTATAATCAATCCTTAATTCAACAATGAGAGATGATTAAAAAGCAGGATGTAATGTTCCAATTCATCCATCTTCATTTCTTTTTTTTAATTCAGAAATGTTTGAATCGGCAATAAAAAATTCTTAATTTTGCATTTTAAACGATTCTGTCATTTTGTCAATTTGGGAAAATGTAACTCAACGACGAGAAACTGATTGAAGTAAAAGAACCACCAGAACGTTTCGACTCTCGTGATACTTATGATACTCGATTATAATACAAATTTGCATTATTTCGATTATAATACAATTATAATACAAATTTGCAAGGATTTTCTTTTCGCACTTTTTAATATAAAGTCTCAGTTTTCTTCGTTGCATTTTTATTTTATTCATTTACAAAATTTCCTGGTCGAAGTAAAATAAATACTAAATAAAGAAATTGCTTGAAGTGAGATTAGGTTCATCTCGCCCCCTCCCAATACAATATTTCACCTACGTGTAGATCAATACGAGATCCTACTAAATTATACTAATGATACAGGAAGGGGCTTGGGCTTCAAAGAAAATGAAATAAGTTTTTAATTAATTAACGAATGCTTAAGTGAATGCAATTGTAATGCATAATACGCGCATAATTGGATTGGTTGGAGAGCGCGTAACAGTTTCGGATAATTTAGCGAGATTGGAGGGGAATTATTCACTACGAACTTTTGCCAAAGAGTAAAACAATAAATACGGTTGGATTGGATTGGAAATTAATTAAATAGTCGATGACGGAAGTGAGAGATGAAAGTGGTTTAATGAAAGGGATTTCGTTCTTTCAGAGAGTAACGTTGAGCCTCGCGCGTCGATAGAAACTTATATTTCGATCCCGAAATATTTTCCCGCCTTCAAATTTGACGAATTTTTAATTAGCTTGTCACAATAAGGAATGATATGCTTGTAGAAGTATATACGAGTACTTGAAGGAATTTTAAGAAGGACACGGGTTTATTTTGCAAACAAATAGCAGACAACTGGACAATAAGGAATGATATGCTTGTAGAAGTATATACGAGTACTTGAAGGAATTTTAAGAAGGACACGGGTTTATTTTGCAAACAAATAGCAGACAACTGGACAATAAGGAATGATATGCTTGTAGAAGTATATACGAGTACTTGAAGGAATTTTAAGAAGGACACGGGTTTATTTTGCAAACAAATAGCAGACAACTGTAATTATTATTTAATAAAATATTATTCAATGTTATTTAATGTTATTTAATATGATTTAATTTATAAAATATTAATTCTATGAGAGAAATACACTTGAAAAATATATGAACAATGAAACTACCAGTTTCTATTATATTATACGTATAAATATATATTCTATTATATTAATATATATTCTATTATATATTCTATTATAAGAATATATTTCTATTATATTATACGTATATTCTATATACATATAAATCATTACAGCATTCTAAAAAATAAATCGATCCATGCAATCACGTCTTTGTCTAAATAAAAATCAGTATTAATTTCAATGATTAATTTCAAAAATTTCGTTTGGTTTAGTTCCAGTGTTAATTAAATAAAATTTTATTCAATTAACACTGATGAAAATTTCGTTTGGTTTAGTTCCAGTTTTATTTAATTGACACTGATAAAAATTTAGCTTGGTTTAGTTCCAATAAAATTTTATTTAGTTAACACTGATAAAAATTTAGTTTGTTTTAGTTCCAGTGTTTAATTAAATAAAACGGTAAAACAATTTACAAAATTTATAAAATTAAAGCACGTCGACGCATAGAATTAAGTTCTTCGAAAATTGTGAAAGACAAAGTGAACCGAAGACACTCGCAACGTTTTGAGCAATGCAAGTGGGTCATTTTGTTTCCAGGCGAGAGTTACGACCAAATCCATAAATCAACTCTGTCTGAAGTAGTGTGCAAGTTTCTGTCCCAGTTACGCAAATAATTTCGCCCTCTCCGTTTTTTTACGTGAAGTTTAATGGAATTAGAGATCTTGCATTATAATGTTACCCGTATAATTTATCGAATATCTCCTATCGACGATGAGGGAGAATGGCAGAGAAAATAACGAAGAATAAGAAAAAAAAAAAAGAAAAAGAGAAAAAGAACACCATTGATATAATGGTACGCATTATTGTAATGACCGCCTTATTTTCTCTTCGTTCATTTTCTACGACATTTTCAAAATTTCGAGTTACATTGTTCGTAGTTTGTAGAAGAAATATTCATCAAAGAAATAACTGCTGGATGAGTATTTCGTTTAATTTTTAACTGCTACCATTGGATACTCGATGGCATAGAAATTTGTTTCTGTTTGATTCGAGTGAGTTTTATAATCTCTGAATTAGGAAAAAAGAGAAAGATACAGAATAAAACAAATAACTTGAAAAAATTACTGTAGTCACGAATACTATTTAGAGGTTAATAAAAAAAAAAGAAACTTACCTTAAATGCAAGGGTGTGCCTTTGCCTTTGGGGTGTGTTTAACGTTTCATAATTTCCACAGCGACTCATTCGTCAGGATTCTGTGCAAATGTTATTAAAACCTTAATTGAGGAATTACGCCACATTGATTTATTCCTACGGGACAAAGCACACAGTATATTACAATAGAGCAAATTGATGAATATAGCTTTGCATGCGGATAAAAAGAAGCATTGCTAATGTTCGTGTAATTAAATATTGAAGACGATTAATCGAAATTTATTTTAGATCATTAAATTTTTAATTTGATAATAATTACATTATTCTTCGAATATCTGCTAAATTACAAGATTTTCGTAATAGTATGTTATTTCACACAGTTATAATTCTCGATTGTATTTCGAATATTTGACATATTTCAAAAGTTTGCAGAATACACTTGTGCAATTCAAATGTTCAAAAAATGTCAGAATCAAAATTACGATCACCTAGTTCAAGCATACTTAAACGTATCCGAACATATCGTTTAATTCAAATATTTGAGAATATTTAAAATATTTAAATATTTAAAATTTAAAAAAATTTAATAAAATTTGAAATATTTAAATATTTAAAATTTAATAAAATTTAATAAAATTTGAAATATTTAAATATTTAAAATTTAATAAAATTTAAAATATTTAAAATTTAATAAAATGTAATAAAATTTAAAATAATGTAATAAAATTTAAATATTTAAAATTTAATAAAATTTAAAATATTTAAAATTTAATAAAATGTAATAAAATTTAAAATAATGTAATAAAATTTAAATATTTAAAATTTAATAAAATTTAAAATATTTAAAATTTAATAAAATGTAATAAAATTTAAAATAATGTAATAAAATTTAAATATTTAAAATTTAATAAAATTTAAAATATTTAAATATTTTAAATTTAATAAAATATTTAAAATTTAATAAAATGTAATAAAATTTAAAATATTTAAATATTTAAAATTTAATAAAATATTTAAAATTTAATAAAATGTAATAAAATTTAAAATATTTAAATATTTAAAATATTTAAATTTCAGAACGATACGATCACTTGATTCGAACGTATTTAAACGTACGTATGTGTTTAAAAAGTTTCAGAATGATACGATCGAATTAATTCAAACACTCTTAAACATAGGTACACGTCTAAAAAAATTTCAGAAAACAGCAACGATAGTGATTTAAATACACGTGCGTATCTGGAAAATTTCAAAATGACACGTCGTTGCAAAAGGAAAAGAAGAAATTCCCATTCGACCAGGAAGCGAAAGATCTAATTAACGTCGCGTGGCACATTAACAGCGAGACATGCCACGAGCGACATTCTTTCAGCTCCTCCCCATCCCCTAATGAAAATTCACGTCGTGCTCAGCTACAAATACCGTGTAAATTCTCGGGACGTCGTGACCCTTAAAAATCTCGAGAAACCCGTTTGCATCAGCGCGTTAAATCATCGACGGCACCGATTCTTCGGAATCTCCGGCAATCGTCGGATAATTGTCCTACATGCAGTTCACATGCACTCGGAACGTACACGTGAATCAGAGAGGCCTGAAACGAAAGGTTCGAGTCCGGGCAACACGAGCTAACCAGAAGCATCTGAGAACTTCCGCATGTAAACATCCAACCCCCCCTCCACCCCTCCTCCTGTGTCGCCCTCGCGGGAAGAATAATCCTTTTTAATCCTTTCGTACTCGAAATGTCACTTGAGCGCTGACAGGATTTCTTTTTCCGGTATGATGCAAGCCTCGTGAACGTGTACGGTTTAAGAAATTACCGAAGCTGGGTAGGTATTGGAAAGAAATGTTTATCGTGGATTCTACACCTTCGATTTGATGGGAATACGTGTAAAATTGCTGCAAAATTGATCTTGACCTTGAATTTTAGAGGTTAATTTCTTTTTTTTTTTGGAATTGTATTCTACTTGTCACGAAGGTAAAATTTTTTCCAAGAAATCATAGGCAAAAACCGAAAAAGCAGGAACCATAACCAAAATGGCAAAAAAGTTTCTTGCGAACGCCTGAGTCCTAACAGCGACTTTATGATTCTAGACGCATAAATGTTTATTTTACGTAATTTTATTATTAGGTTTCGCTAATATTTGATTTATCATCGTTCGTCATTGTGAATCTAAATAATCAAATGATTAAACTGACTATTATAAATATAGTGATATAGACATCCACGCGTCCAGAATCATAAAGTCGCTGTTAGCACGCTATTTTTATATTAGGTTTCATTAATATTTGATTTATCATGGTTCGTCATTGTGAATGTAAATACTCAAATGATTAAACTAACTATTATAAATATAATGATATAGACATCTACGCGTCCAGAATCATAAAGTCGCTGTTAGGACGCTATTTTTATATTAGGTTTCATTAATATTTGATTTATCATGGTTCGTCATTGTGAATGTAAATACTCAAATGATTAAACTAACTATTATAAATATAATGATATAGACATCCACGCGTCCAAAATCATAAAGTCGCTGTTAGCACCCTATTTTTATATTAGGTTTCATTAATATTTGATTTATCATAGTTCGTCATTGTAAATCTAAATAATCAAATGATTAAACTAACTAATATAGTGATATAGACATCCACGTGTCCAGAATCCTAAAGTCGCTGTTAGCACGATTAAGAACGCTTTTTTGCCATTTTTCAAGAAAACTATTAGATTGCGACTTATTATTCTTTGGGAAAATTTTACCTTCGTAATGAGTAGAATACAATGCAAGAAAAGAGAAATTTTTTTAATCTTGAAATTCAAGGAAATGGAAAAAATTCATAGTCAATGCATTTTTTTTTTTTGTAGGATTGGCGTTTATAATTATATTGTTCTGCATAAATCTCGTAAGCGTGTCCACTTTGTAAAATCGTCAAGCTGATATTTCTTATTCAAAAATATTAGACTCGGAAGGTTCGAAAAGTTTGAATAAAATTGCAAGTTGCGGTTTTATTCGATAATCAAGTTGGTACTTTTCCCATTCAAAAGTCAATCAAATTGCTTGAAAGAGAAAAATTCGCGGTCGTTTGATATTTTCGTGAAATCGGCACTTTTCAATGTCTCGTTTCGTAGATTTAACAATTTATTTAAATTCAACTATATAACTTCAGCGTCGCTGAATTAGTTGATCCGAAAATATTATTTATTCATTCGTCGTAAAAAAGAGAAAGGCCGTGAACAATTGGAAAGCTCGATTTCCAGATTTCGCAACTTTTGTTACAGTTGTGGCTTTATTTGGAAAATAAATCGCCGGTAGTTGAAATGTGCGCGTATAAATTTCGACTGTCAGAATACGTACATACGACAAAACGCGCACGGTATCAGAGGAGAATTTAGAGATATTTGAGCGAATATATTCCTGTTGAATGATCGCGAATAAAATTGCGTTGTAGAACGCAACGTTTCGTCTCGTTTGCCGTAAAATTTCAGCTTCCTTATCGCAGCTCGTGTGATGTGAACTAAATTTTATCATTTAGTGAAAGTGCAATATAATCGCGGCCAATTAAATTTCCACTTTTAATTGGAACGAGATAACGTCGGATCGGATTACGGACTCAGCTTTCCCGATGGGATCATCGTTACGGATAACTGGACGAGGCTCGGACACGCCGGTGAACGTGGAAAAGGGACTTAGAAATGATAACGATGGTCGTTACAGACAGTCATTACTTCGAACCACTTACGTTGCACTTCTTCCTTTTCGTTACTACGGTTCAACCTGCCGCGACATGCTTATTCAACTAACCAGCCACCTCAGCGAATTGATGGAAATCCTATATGGTTAGGGAACAGTTCCCTATGTCTTTTGAATAAAATTTATTTCCAAATGGGGCGTCACACGCGCTTCAGAATTGAGATGAAGTTGGCAGGAAAGTGGTGGATAGTTTAATAGTTTGAGTTTAGTGTAATTTAACAGTTTCAGATCTTAAGAAACGTTATTGTCTAAAATTTGACGTTATTTGACGTTGAGTTTTATGAAAAATCATGTTTTTGAGAAGTTTTGAGATTCTTAATTAAAAAATTAAGATTAATTAGAAAAGGAAAGAATAAGATCTTGATAGAATATTGTTTTTAAAGTATAGTATGGATATTTCATGTTGAGTAGTTTTGCACTTTAAAATTTCATGCAAGTACTTGAATATTCGTTCTAATTGTCACAATCATTATTTTGGTCAGCAAAATCAATACTTAAAGTATAATAGAGTCTTCTTTATCGGACCCAGTATTTTTCGAATATTTCAATATTCAAATGTTGTGTGAACCAGAGTAGAATATCTGCTAGTAATTGAAAAATCATCATTTAGATACTAGTAGACATTTTAGTAATAGTAATAGTATAACGTTTGAAATACTGTACTAGAAATCCAGAGAAATTTACAAAAGAATGGGGTTTTATGAAAATTATTTTCAATGAAATAATACACATCTTCCAAAATTCTCCTAATACTAGGAATTCTAAGTTCAGTACTGGCATATAAAATGCTACAAATCCACAAAAATTTAGAAAACATATAACATTACATGAATAACAACTAATAATAACGCCACAAATAATAGTAATAATAACACCACAAATAATAGTAATAAGAACATCACAAATAATAATAATAACACTACAAATAATAGTAATAATAACAATCCAAATAGTAATAGTAATAATAACACCACAAATAATAGTAATAATAACAATCCAAATAGTAATAGTAATAGTAATAATAACACCACAAACAATAGTAATAATAGCAATCCAAAAGTAATTCTAACGAAATGATATTTTCTAAAATACCTAATTTCCCTAATATTAAGAATTCTGAATTCAATGCTAGCGCTACGAGAAATACTAGAATACTAGAATACTAGAATACTATAAAAGAGGAACTTGCAAAGTCTTTCAAAAAATAATCGTAATGAAATAATATTTTCCAAGGAATTTCAAATTCAACATAATGTTCAACATAATACCATAAAACTTGCAAAGAAAAAAAAGATCAAGATCTTTCTATGTAATAATTCTACTTTCCAAAGTAATTCCAAGTTCTAAAATAATAAAGATTATAAACTAAAAGTAATTGTTCTTTTCTTTCTGGAGCAATATACTCCGAGATGCTCCAAAAAATAATGCAGAACCGGTTTAGTCAGTTGCACCGACTTATTGCGTCAAAATGCAACGCGAATTCTCCGTCATTAATGATCGCCGAGACCGGAAGTTGGCCGCTTTGACCAGCATGCGCGCCACGTTTCCAGAGGAGGAAAGCAGGGAATGCCTGTTCCGGATGCTTGCTTTGAATCCGAGGAAACGGAAACTTCAGGCTTACCTAGCCGGTGCATTAATTAAAGCGATGCCTCGCTTTCATGTCTGACGCACCGATGTTTAAGGGACAGTTGTTAAACACTTGAGCAAATGTATAAGCCAAGTTAATTTTACACGAACGGCGCCGCCTATTGCCAAGTTTCACCAGGACAGTACGACACATAAGTGAATATTCACGGATGCCATTTTGCATCTGGTTGTTCCTCGCTCGCAGATTGCAGATTTTTCTGTATTTATACAGGTAAATCTGAAGACACGAAATTACACGGTGTGCACATTGCGTGGGAAATGTATAACTCTGTAAAAAAAAATATACGTGGTATAGTAGGACTCCCATTAATATTGCAGGACATTTAAACATTGAAATTGTTATGATATTGTAAAAAGAAATCGTACAACAACAAACTTGGGCTAAATATATAATTGAAAATATGAAAAATCCAAAATGAAGTATATATTGTTATTATATTATTTTATTATTATATATTAAATTATATTATTATTTATATATTTTATTATATTACATTAACTAAGATAAAAGAAATATACATGTAAGTAGGTACAATAGGTACTTTCACAGAACATTTAAACATTGAAATTATTATGATTTTGTAAAAAGAAATCGTACAACAAACTTGGGCTAAATATATAGTTGAAAATATGAAAAATCCAAAGTAAAGTATATATTGTTATTATATTATATTATTTTATTGTATATTAAATTATATTATTATTTTATTATTATATATTAAGTTATACTATTATTTTATTATTATATATTTTATTATATTACATTAACTATAAAAGAAATATACATGTAAGTAGGTACAATAGGTAGTCTCACAGAACATTTAAACATTGAAATTGTTATAATTTTGTAAAAAGAAATCGTACAATAACAAACTTGGGGTAAATCTATAACTAGAAATATAAAAAATCCAAAGCAAAGTATATATTGTTATTATTATATTATTTTATTTTATTATGTTATATTATTTACATTATTTATAGAGTAAAATGCATAAACAGTACCATGCTTGAGATATATATTCTTATTTATTTTCATAAGACTCATTTAAAGCAGAATTGTCACATTATTTAATAAGTATGATAAAGCTCTAGTTCCATTCCTTGCAATGATGAATTAACGTAAATAGTCACAGTATATTAAAATACAGTGTCATACTCTATAATTTCATAAAACGAGATACTATTTAACAGTACATTGAATGAACTTGTGCAATTTCTCATATTTTCTTATCTTATATTTTGGATATAATGATATAACATATAATATTACACATTGAACACGATTAATATCATATAGATAATTTTAAACTTGTGTCCATCAATTGTAGTTTTATATACCTATGTAAAAAAATATAATAAAAAGAATAACTTACTGAATATCTACTAATAACTTAACAAATTGAATTGTTAAATTGAACAGCGAATATTTGTTCTTAACAGTCGCATGATGCACGATTTGATCAATTTACACATTGAGGAGAAGCAAATAAAATAAAAAAAACAACGATAAAAAGTCAAGAGGCTGAGAAATATGAAAGTTGTATGTTATTTTGAATTTTAATGTAATTGTATAAATTAATACACATAATTGTATCAAGAATAAACTGAATTAAAAACATAATTCAATTAATGTTCGCTGCACTCGTTGTAAAAAAAAAAAAGAAGAATAAATATGACATTCCTATCTTCACTTTCATTATCTCAACGACTTCTGTTATGTTACGTTATCATAGTATCTCTTTCTCTGTGTCCATGAAACTATAAAGAATTTCACCATAATCGCATTGGACAGAACTTGAACGGTTGAAATTACTGCCTGAGGGGGTAATTGGCCTATAATTTTGCTAATCGTGTAATACAAATTATCGTTAATCTTCAGTGTATGTGTGTCTGTGTGTGTGTTTGATAAGCAAGAATCATTATTTTTTTTTTTTTTAAATGAATTAATCCCATAATACAAGAGAAACGTCGCGGTCGTGCAAATTAACGTTATCGTCTCTCCCTTCCTGAAATGTTTATTTTCGTCATTCCAAACCTATAATTTCACCATTCTGACCAGTTCTATAGGATAATTATCCGATGGCATCGATCATGCGTGTCGTGCAATTATAAGGATTATCTGTTCTACTTTCTCTTTCTAATTCGAGCCTTACGTGATCAGCGAGGCAAAACATAGGTTTTTGAGGAATTTCACATAATAACTGTGTAATTTGTCGATTACGATGTACGATGTATTTGAAACAATTATTATACGCAGATAGAGGTATAACACACTGTTACGTAGATGTTTAATCGTATTTTGAGGATTTGTATTTATTTGGTACGGAAAAAAGAAACGCACATGAGGAAAATGGTCCTGTTTACTCTTAGATGTATATAAATATTAAATAGCGATTACGTTCAACTGTAAACAAATTTTACTTTAACACGTTGGTGTTATAAATTTTATGCCGAGCATAACAGGTTCTTCGTCAAATAATTAAAAGCAGTAAAAAGCATTCAATTTTTGTTAAATATAAATACCTCACTTAAGGCTTGAAATATTAATATAATGTATATAACTATACTCTATATAGTATAATATAATCTATAAAATCTGTATAATATAATCTGTATAATATAATCTATATAATCTATAAACTATAGTCTACATAATCTATAGACTATGATCTATATAATATAGATAGTACATATACGTATAAAGTAAATATAAGATACTAGTGAATAGTTTAATTCAATAAAAAAAAAATAGCTTAATAGTACGATAATAAAATAAGTAAAGTCTATCAGTACAAAATGCAATAGAATAATAAAAATGATGAACATTATACAATTATTAAAATTTAAAATTATTAAAATTTCTAAAGTTTGAAATTATTTAAATTTTTACCACAAAAAAGAAAGTACTTTAATTGCTATTGAACGTGGACACCCTGTATATAACCATTAGTTAGGCCGGAACTCTGTGTTTCGTGTTTGTGTTTTTTGTCTATTGTCTTGTCACCTTGCGGGTGACACACAACTGACCTAACAAAGCCGTCACATTAACTAGTAGAGGTTAACCAGCAAAGGAAATAATTGAAAGAGGAAATTGATAGATTGAAAGCAACGATAGTTGTTAGTAATGATAGTTGTTACGTCAATTACGTTCAATTAATGTCAGTCTGCGTAACTGACGTTGTTAATAATTTTTAAATATTCAGAAACATGACAAATGATCTCATCCATCTTGGTGGAATGGTGAAATTACATAATAATAATTTCAATTGGAAATAATAAATAATAATAATAAAAATGGTAAATTTATGAGGAGAAAATATAATCAAAGAAAGAGGAGAGAACAAGAAATCCGTTCTGTCTGGCAAATATTATAAATATTCGATAGCTGTAAGGAGAGCTGCAATTTCAAAAAATTTCTATTTATGTATTAATTGAATTGTGCAATGTAGGATGTAGGTACTTACGACAAAGCAAATTTTTTAAATACAATTTAACCGAGATCACGAACCTTAAATGATAATATCTGGAAAATGAACGCGTATGACCACAGGAATATTTTATAAACTCGTCTATTATACGTGTTACATTACGTTCTGTGCGTGTTATAAAAATTCTATTTAAATTGTATGAAGAATTTGTAAAATGACGAAAAAATGTAATTGGAATAAATTTTACAATTGTTGATAAAAATAAAGAAAATTTGTTGCCACGATGACTTTTTACAACAATAAATTATTCGATTATGAAGTGGAAATATTCTTAATTTTAAAAATAATATAAAAAGTATTCTAAAAAATTAGAATACATTATTTATGTTATTTTTATATTATAAAATTAAATTTAAAAACGACAAAAAATTCAATGAAAAGTTTGAATTTAAATATAATATTAATGTCAAATTATTATAAATAATAGTAAAAAATATTGATACAGTTGATGATAATGATGAAATACGATTCTGTGCCTTTTCAAAATTTCCCCAAATCCGATTACATCGTAAAGTCAAACACGATTCGATAATATTCGATTCTGATTCTTTTCCTAATACTCGATAGAGGGCATACATATATTTCAAACACACAACATCTCGAGTAAATTCTTCGAATAAAATTTTATTCGAATAACAATTTCGAATCAATTTCGTCCAATAAAATTTTATTCGAAATATTTACTGAAATAAAAAGGAAACGAGTCAGGAGTCCTTTTTTCACAATTTCGGCTTATTTAATAAATTTGCTACAGTCAGTCGCAACGAAACGAGTTAGGAAACTTAAACAAAATGTTTACATGATCGGTCATGTAGCTGTTTCTTGTGAAACCTCGAAATAATCAATTCGATATAACGAGTAAAGTCATCTTCGAATAAATTTTGTTCGAATAAAATCGTTACTCGTAAATGACTATAATAATTTTTCTTCGAATAAAATTGTTATTCGTTATCTACGAATAAATTTGACAGATTTATTCGTTATTCGTTGTCCGAGTAAAATATGCAACCTGAGTAATTCTCTTGGAAGTTTCATCGAAGAAGCGCGAGAAATATTTCAACCCCTCCGCGCGCGCGTAGACACGGAAGTGCATACAACTGTTCACGCGGAAGCCAGACCCGTTCACGGCAAAGTATGTACGCTGTCTAGCAAGTATATTGTTAAAACATAGGGGATCCTTTTGATAACGAGCACCGCCGTGGATGCAGTCTGCCTTTCGCTGTCTCCTGGGATAAGGTTAACGAGGATATCACGAACGCTATCCACTCGGCGTAGAGGCCATCTAGTCAACTTTCGTGCGCCACGACAACGGCTTACCAAAGTGTGAATTTCTCTGTGACTTTCACGCGTGGCGCGGCTAAAGTCGATCCCCTCGAAGCTCGCTTCAATGCATTCGTAACGAAACAAAGGAAATATGCTGCATCCGCCGCAGTTGGAACCGTCTACGACGTGATGACACTTGCGCTTGGTCTGTTAACTTTGCCAGTGCTGCCGGCAGCAAATTTCTCACGTGCACAGTGTAATCAAAATTCGAGATTTTATGAAAATTCGGAAGATTTGAAGACGTTTCGTTCGTTCTGCCTTCGTTCTCGAAGATACAGCGCAAGACAGAAAGGCAATTGCTGAAGTCAGAATTATTTTCATTTCACTTTTGTTCGTGAACATGTACGAGCCGACGTTTTATACGGATTATTTTATTCGTAAATTGTATTATGAATTATTTTGTTCGTGAATCATAAATCGTACAAACTGTTTCGTACGAATTATTTTATTATTATTTTATTATTATATGAACTTATTGTTATACTATTATTTTATTACTATATGAACTTATTGTTATATTATTATTTTATTAATATATGAACTTATTATTATATTATGATATTATGTTATATTATATTATATATTATTTTATTATTATATGAACTGCTTCATAGTACGGATTATTTTATTCGTGAATTGTATGAATTATTTTGTTGATGAATTACGCGAATTATTTTATAGTGTAATATACTAAATGATATATAGTATATATAGTATACTATTTTATAGCATAATATATTATAAATGAATTATTTCATTTGTGAATTATATAAACTGCTTTATGGTATAAATTATTTTATTCATCACTTGTATGAATTATTTTATTGATGATTTTATTAATTGCACAAACTATTTTTATTCTTTCTCCTCGGGGTAACGCTTTTTTTTTTCATTAATGTATAATACAATGATTTTCATTATTCAAATTTCATAACATCTGAGAAGTGCTGTATGCACAGTAATATAAAAAAAAAAAATTACACAACACTTGCAAGAAAAAAAACCTTGCACGTCGTTTGCTATCTATTATACCGATCAATTGTAACGTTTATCTTTTATCGTAATTTTCTCGCTACACTTGACACGATAAAGTAATGCTAAAATGGCGTGACAGGCGGGCACATGCTGTCAGTATGCATACTCGTAATACCGAACGAGCCAAGTAAAGTAAAACAAAGCGCAGGGAATAAAGGACGTGATCCATAAATCATCTTGTGCGACTGTCTCTTGTTAATTCGATAATTTTACTCATTACTGAGTTCACGCCCCAAACCCGGAGTAATTTGACAATTACTTTGTCAAATTTACAAATGTGAATAATTCACGCGTGTATCTCTATGATTTATTACACAAGATATAATAATCTATTACGAAAGATTACTTCGATATTTCGTAAATCGTTCGTCTAATAATTTAATGATTTAATCGATTGAACAATTCGCTTGCAATAATTACTGTAAAAAAAAAAATTCGACTTTTCAAGTGAAAGCTATGAATAAGTAAATTGTGAATAAATGAACTGACGTTATATTCGTGACGAACATCATGTTAAAAAATACGAGGGCATATCACATAGCTTTTCAAATCGAAATTGTACAAATGAATATGTAGGAGGGGATCGTGAATCGGAAATATTATGTTGTTGCTTTCGAAACGAGAATAAATATATTAAAATATCAAATAAATAATAATTATAATAATAATTATAATAAAATAGAATAATAATAATTATATAATAATTATTATAATAATAATAAAATAGAATAATAATAATTATGTAATAATTATTATAATTATAATAATAACAATAAAATAGAATAATAATAATTATATAATAATTATAATAATAATAATAATAATAAAATAATAACTATATAATAATTATTATAATTATAATAATAATAATAATAATAATAAAATAGAATAATAATAACTATATAATAATAATAATAATAATAATAATAATAATAATAAAATAGAATAATAATAACTATATAATAATAATAATAAAATAGAATAATGATAATTACCAAATAAATTATATTAAATTACCAAACAGCGTAAAAATAAAATCGTACGACAACGAATACCATATTTACACAGTGTTACGTCAGTGAGCGTCGTGTCGAAAATTACCTAACAGAAATTTCTCTTAAAACTTCATCCCGAGTTTACCTAACGTGTACACTTCCGTTCGTAACGAAACGGTGAACAATTCTCACCCGTTGAGAAGCACTCGAGCCGGAAGAAACCAAAGGATCACGAATATACGCTTCACCAGCCCGCTTACATTATCCACGATATTCTCCTCGAACTGTTGAAACAACGTGAATCCCCCAAGGGCAACTTTTTCTTTACACCACAGAGAGAAGTGCATCAAATATTCCGTGACCGGTGGCCCGGGCAAAAAAGAGATAATAGAAAATCACGTTCAGCGCTCGAGTTTTTGCTCCGATTGCCAGTTAATCCCGCTTAGCCAGCTCGGGACGACGAAAAAGTGGTCGGCGGTTGCATCTCTTGGGGGTAGCCACGGTTTGAAATTCTGCGAGCGATGCTGCACCCATAAATCGCGTTAGCGTTTCGCGGTGCAGCATCCATCTTGAGCCAAGGGGCCGCGCCGGGACGGTTCTTGGCGAGGGGAAAGAAAACAACGAGAGTATCGATAGAAGCTACAGGTAGAATCGAACGTCGGAAAGAGAGGTCGCTCGGTCGGCTATTTGGATCGTCATTTACCCGTCATAAATTCGCTGGTCCTGTCGATGAGAGTACAGTTAGCTCAGCGTAACATGTCCGACGTCCGTGTCACGAAAATAACGCTACGCACGCGCTGTGATGTTCGGTAAACTGATGATATATATATATACGCGTAGGTGATTAATTAACCTCTTGCGCTGGAACGACGTGTCACGCACGTCGAGAACATTTTGTCCTAAATTGCAACATTTTCACAGCTTCAAGCACATTTAAATGTAACCCAGACGAAACACAAATGATAAGTCTATTACTTCTTAATCATTTCTATCCGGTGATGTCGTACCGACGAGTTCAAAAGGAAAAGAAAGCGACGAATTATTGTACACGGTTCGGTCACTCGTTACGGTCCGCGCGGAACCAGCGCAACGGGTTAAGAAACAAGAAATGATGTATTTACACGAGACTCTGTTTTTTTTTTTGTTTTCTTTTTTTTAAGTAAATTGTCGTATAATCTTCGCGATTATTTGTATTTTTTAATTAAAGCAACTTTTAGTTCTCTGAATTCGTCTTTAGTTTGCTATCTGTTAAAGGCTTTTTAGCTGTTGTACAGTAAACTATTATTATTATACATTATATTTTTATTATAGATACATAATTATTATTATTATTGTAAATATATATATATATATATTAACATAATAGTATAGTTGTTATAATAATTAATAACAGTATTAATATTATGTACAACTAAAATTATTATAATATTAATAACAGTATTAATATTATAATAATTTAATAATTAATAACAATATTAATATTATGTAGAACTACAATTATTATAATATTAATAACAGTATTAATATTATAATAATTTAGTAATTAATTTAAATATTAATATTATGTACAACTACAATTATTATAATATTAATAACAGTACTAATATTATAATAATTTAATAATTAATAATAGTATTAATATTATATACAACTACAATCATTAATAACAGTATTAATATTATAATAATTTAATAATTAATAACAATATTAATATTATGTACAACTAAAATTAATAACAGTATTAATATTATAATAATTTAGTAACTAATTTAAATATTAATATTATGTACAGTTATTATAATATTAATGACAGTATTAATATTAAAATAATTTAATAATTAATAATATTATAATATAACAGTATAATAGTAACGTGTATTATGTTAATATTTTATTGTGTCGCATTGTTTTATCATATTGTATTTATTATTCGTATTTTTTCATTCTTCGAGAACACGAGTGACAATTACTCCCGATTCTTCAATAATTCTGCCATTCTTAAAAAATACATTTTCGATTTATAATATTTACAATGAAACGTTAGTCAAACTCAGTTAATGTCGTTTCTTTCAAAAACAAAGTTTCACGCAGAACAATTTGATTCTACATTTTCGATTTGTTGTTAGCAATTATTGGACACCTTGTATACACGTTCAAGACCTGGCAAGAAACAGCGATCTTGTTATGAATGCGAACTGCTTTGACCAGTATAAAGAAAAGTTTATTTCCGAGGAACACCAAGGATAAATGTGGCTGAGGTTCTAGAAATAGGTTTCGGGTAATGTGTTTTTAAACGTATGACGGTTATAAAAAGCCGAGGAACGGGAAAAAGTCGTTGAAAAAGTTGTTATTATAGAATCAGGTGAGAAAGAGATGAGTGTCAGTAATACTAATTTAAGTAGTACAATTTCAGTAAAAATGAAATTTAAAATTTTCACGCTGGATAAATCGTGTCAATCTATACAACTTTATATTGATTTATGCATTGATCGTTTTTATACTGTACGATATAATTATATTACAATTAATTCGTCCATATGATACCAGATTTTCCTTTTTTTACAATTGCCTGAGGATTTGACAAAATTAATACTAATTTCTACTTGGACAAAAAAGATAATTGTATAAATTTATGTATTTCAATTATTATCATTTATGTACAATATTTTGATTAAGTATTGAAGGCCAGATTATTTCCATCTCGATCATTTTCATTCGTCAGAGGAAAGTGAATTAGATATAAATTTGTCCTCTTCTCGTTGTCCCGACACGATGTTACCGTAATGCGCTTTAAAAGGGACATGCGATTTTCTTAAGCGCCAATAGTCTCCACGGTAAATCAATTGCTTAGCCTTGCGGGACACCATGGGTTTAAGAGCGCTTGATTTTTATTTATGGAGCCACGTGAAACGGTGTACACGTAAAACAGAAGAGAGATTAAGAGCGAACTTGATGGAGATGGAAAGAAACAGTGATTTACATCGAGCTGATATCGAAAACACATTCATAATAAAGTATTGGGAATATTAATTACTATTTTGGGGATATGTATCGCGTTATTAATAACTGTGTATTAATAAATGACAAACGTTTGCTTACCAATAAATAACTGTATTAAATTACGAAATAGAGAATCATCTATAATGTTAATTAACTTGTATATTTTATAACGCAACTGTAATTTCTGATTAAATTGCTGCTTTAGAATTCCTAGACAAATCATCTTTCAAATATGAAACTCTTTTATTTATCTATCTATTTTTATTTATTTATCAATTCAATCATTCGAGTAAACATTTTCTGAGAAGAAACACATCCTATGTATATTATTCTTGGAACGTAGAATTTTATAAATAAAATATGGAAAATTCATCTTATGTGAGATCAATGTATAATCGTAAGCAATCAGTTTTTTTTTTTTTAAATTAAATCTGACCTAAACTAAAATTTTCGATGTTGAATCAGTTTCGTTTGGAAATAATAATTTATTATTCGTATACGAGTTACGTGCATACACGTACTATAGTGAAATATTGAACCGAACTGCTTTAGAAAAAGAAAAAAAAAACAAATGGTCTTCAAGAAAAAAGTACAGTTGCCTTTCTTAATATCAAATTTCACGTTCAACCGTGTCACAAGCGCTTAATCACGCTTGAACTCGTACGTTTAAAGGATGTGTGATTTATACTTCCAACGAGCGACACATTTGCTCTCATTTCTCGTGTTGCTTCGATTAACTTTCATACACATTAAACAATGCATGTCAGAGATTTTGGTCAAAGACAAACAGATAAATTAAAAGAACAAATAAAAATGCTGTTATAATAGTATAATAATATTAATAATAGAGGTATAATAATTTTTTTTGTTATTCATTTTCTGTTAAACGTTTTGTTAAAATATACATATAATTTTAATATTTTATTATTTCATCATGGAACGATTTATCACTCGACTCGCGTAATTACTATAATAATATATTATATTTTTATTATTATTATTATTATATATTCTTAATATTCTTTACATGAGCTTCTAAACTGATCCAGCGTTTTTCATTAATTTCTCAATTTTGTTAAATAAATATGCTCGATTCTCTCCAAAAGCAAATCATTCATCTCGACAAGTTCATCATCGCAAGAAACTCTAAAGTACGTTTAGAAAGTAGTACTTGCAACCTTTTTACCACCTTTTTTTTTATTTTTTTAATTCATAGAACAAATCATAATCTAACATTATTCATATTCAAAAATTTAATTATATAATATTATAAAATATACTATAAAGTATAAAATATACTATAAAGTGTAAAATATACTTTCATTATAAAATATACTATAAAGTGTAAAATATATTTTCATTATAAAATATACTATAAAGTGTAAAATATATTTTCATTATAAACTATACTGTAAAGTGTAAAATATACTTTCATTATAAAATATACTATAAAGTATGAAATATACTTTCATTATAAAATATACTATAAAATGTAAAATATACTTTCATTATAAAATATACTATAATGTATGAAATATACTTTCATTATAAAATATACTATAAAGTATGAAATATACTTTCATTATAAAATATACTATAAAGTGTAAAATATACTTTCATTATAAAATATACTATAAAGTATAAAATATACTTTCATTATAAAATATATATTTAATTATACAAATATTCGTGTGACTTCTGTAAAAATTAATCAATCGCGTAAAATGTTCGTAGTCATATAATATGATGTTTTATAATGTTAATATCGAGCGAAGATCATTAAAAGTGGAGAGAATTCTCGACCGAAAAATTTCGACCAGAGTGAAGGATGCTCAAAGTAAAATTACGATGTTTTCTAGAACGTTACTTCTCCATGAAACATTAACGTGCACGAGAAGAGAGAGAGAGAGAGAGAGAGAGAGAGAGAGAGAGAGAAAGAGAGCGTTTTAGTCGGTGGCTTGATAAGAGTGATGCGTTTTCGTTTCAATAACAAGGATATTTCCCCATCGCGAAAATTTTCTCGCTCGAGAGGCATACAAATTTGAGCACCTGAGTACATAAAAGCTGGATCGCTCGTTGAGAAGATATTTGATTTTTAAGGCTAAAAATCAAAATGAATACTTCTAGTTTCTGCATTCTCGAAAAAATCGTAAAACGATAATATATTTCCGAATTTTCGAAATATTCTCATCTATTTTATATTCTTTGAGGCAACAATGTTTCAATCTTTTTTTACAGTCCTTTACTCTTACACTGTTTTACTATTTGTTTTTTTGCTATTATTATACTGTTTTGCTATTTATATTTTTTACCATTGTTACTTTATTTTATTTTAGTATTACAATCTATACTATTTCACTATTAATTTTACTATTTACAATCACCTCTGAACTCCAGATAATGTTCAATTGAAATTATCGAATTTCAAATGAAGAAATTACAAAAATAAAGTTCGAAGAGCTCCGAAAAGGAAAGGGCAAACCAATAATTTTGAAATTTTAATAAATTCTATAACCAATAATTTCGTGCTAATTTCAAATGATGAAATTATCACATATCACATGGAATTATAAAACAAAATCAATAATTATTTTCGAGATGTTCTGATCTATTATAATCCTCAGTGACTCGGCCATTATTTCGAGCAACGTTTGAAATTTTACCTGATATCTCTCAGATAAATTTCATTCCGCCCAATTATTCCTGAGTAATCCTTTAACGAACATAAAATTAATAAAAATTCACGGAACTTCCAAATTGGATATTCCAACAAAATTGGATCATTATTGAACCTGCTAACGAAATATTGGATGTACCAATTATCGAAAAAAAAAAAAAAAAGAAATTGTAAAAATCGAGCAACTTTGAATGAACGAAGATACCATAAGAAAAACAGCATTCTCAAGTTCTTTCTCAACTTACAAATAACCGATAATGTGCCTGACGTGTTGATTTGACGTAACTAATTACGAGGGAGAGACAGGTACGCGCACGTACAAACGTGGAAATGATTTTAATTGCCCGTGTGCTCGAGGACACGACGTTCCTCGCGAAGCGAACGTATAATATAATACAACGAATTCATTAGCCGTACTACGATGTGTACGGCTATCTACGGCTATGTACGTGTGACGCGTACACACAGCCAGGAATAGAATATTTCATGGAAGTTGCGCTGGAAACCGTGACCGCACGCATCTCCAACTAATTAACGTTGAATCCAAATGATCATTCGACGTGCGCAACGACGGCACGATTATTCACGACGAATGACACACTACTAATCACCTTATCCGCCGTTGCCACTGCATTTGACAATCACGTCAATCAATTGGAACACCGAGAGGGTGGTGGTTGCACGTCCGGGGGTTTGAACGTCGAGCGTAACCCACCACCGCGCATCGGACGATCATCCGGCTCTCCAAAGTGCAAAATCGCTTGAAAAATGGAACGGCCGCCGGGCGGATGATCCTCCGTTAGTTGGTTGGCTATTGGAAATAGTTTGGTGAAAATTGGAATTTTTCCGCCGCATCGTTCGAAGTGTTTGAACGGCAGCCGGTATTCCCTGCCCGCTCGCACGCCAGTAAATTAGCAAATAATTCGGTCGCTTTGTACAGGGTGGTCACTGAATGATATAAAACAAAAATAAACACAAAATACGTGTTTCCTTAATTTTTCATCATTTTACTTGGAAATGTAATCAGTGGATTTCAGGGTAGTCGCTGAAAGACTGAATGATATAAGACAGAAATAACTTTTACAAACACGTGTTTCCTTAATTTTTTATCATTTTATTCAGAGATATAGAAATATATATAAATATAAAAACACGTGTTTTTTTAATTTTTTATTATTTTATTCAGAGATATAGAAATGTATAGAAATATAAAAACACGTGTTTTTTTAATTTTTTATTATTTTATTTGAAAATGTAATTAATGGATTTTAAGGTAGTCGCTGAAAGGCTGAATGATATAAGACAGAAATAACTTTTACAAACACGTGTTTCCTTAATTTTTTATTATTTTATTATTTGATTTAGAGATATAGAGATATATATAAATATAAAAACACGTGTTTTTTTAATTTTTTATTATTTTATTCAGAAATATAGAAATGTATAGAAATATAAAAACACGTGTTTCCTTAATTTTTTATTATTTTATTTAGAAATATAGAAATACATAAAAATTTAAAAACACGTGTTTTTTAAATTTTTTATTATTTTATTTAGAGATATAGAAATATATAGAAATATAAAAACACGTGTTTCCTTAATTTTTTATTATTTTATTTGAAAATGTAATTAATGGATTGGTAAGGTTGTCGCTGAAAGACTGAATGATATAAGACAAAAATAACTTTTACAAACACGTGTTTCTTTAATTTTTTATTATTTTATTTAGAAATATAGAAATACATAGAAATATAAAAACACGTGTTTTTTAAATTTTTTATTATTTTATTTAGAAATATAGGATTAATGGATTTTAGGATGGTCACTGAAATATTGAATGATATGATACGAAAATAACTTTCACAAACACGTGTTTTTTCAATTTTTTATTATTTTATTTAGAAATATAATTAATGGATTTCAGGATGATCACTGAAAGACTGAATGATATAAAACAAAAATAATTTTTACAAATACGATTTTTCTAATTTTTTATCATCTTATTTGGAAATATAATTAATGGATTTTTTTCATTATTATGTGTGATAAAACGACATCCTTCAAATGACCATCATTTTGAAAATGAACAAGTTATGACGATTTCATACCCTTAAATTTTTCAGTGGCCACCCTGTATGTTTCGAGACTCGAATTTCAACGAATACGTAGATTATTTGATGATAAAATTTATCCCGAGAGAAAAGAGAAATTCTGTTGTTATTTAAGGAAATCTTATATTTAGAAACTTTTTAGAAAATGCTCTCATACAACAAATATTTTATATGCAATAAAAGTTATGTAAAATAAATGAAATATTAAACTATTAAACTATCAAGCTATCAATACTTTTATTTAATAATATAATATCATCATATTATAATATCATGTATAATATCATATTATTGAAAGTTCAAACTGAACTATACCGTAACAACGTACTGTAACACCAGATCAAGTAACCATAGGTATTATGCTATAAATGTGTTTACATTTAGACGTCTTTAGTTTCCTAACTAAACTAACTAGACTAACCAGAATTCATTCCGAAGAAAAATACAAAGTTTATTCAACATGTAATATTATCTATGTAAAATATGAATTCAATTTCAATAATTATATAATAATATTTAATAACTGTTGAACAGTATTCAGTATTTGTTACAATATTTAAAAACTTTTTCTTTAATAATATCTGTTTCTATTGTAAAAAAATATTCATTTTTATATTTTATAAATTCTATACAAACTTCTATACAGTTTTTCTTTATCTGTTCTCATTGGAACTTATGAATATGAAAACGTTTCTCTTCAAAAAAATTCCACAGTCTATGTCTTAAGCAAAACTCATTGAAAAATGGAGATGATCTTGGATCTCTCCATTTACAAGAAAAGATTTTTTCTCTGTGGTAAATATTTTTTGTTGACAAAGTTTTGTTATATATTGTAATGGAGATATTCATA
The DNA here is from genome assembly GCF_011392965.1 of Frieseomelitta varia. Taxonomy (NCBI): domain Eukaryota; kingdom Metazoa; phylum Arthropoda; class Insecta; order Hymenoptera; family Apidae; genus Frieseomelitta; species Frieseomelitta varia. The sequence continues at coordinate 101,698 of NW_025109339.1, forward strand.
TCAAATGACGTCGTTCGTCACGTATATTTGTTGATTTATCTATGAGTTAGTCTGATTTATCTAAGAGCCAATGGAGAGTTCGGTGATAAATTTTTAAATCCCTCCCTGGAGTGGTATATTTTTTGTTTTGGTATTAATCGATTGTTCCATACTCCTACAATAAAGAAAAAAAAAGAAAAAAACGATTAATAAACATAATCCGCTGTAATCCTGGTACTCGTAGTACTCTCGATTCACACGTCTCCTCCTCCACAACAAAAAATTATCTCACTCATGCAGACAAATGAATTATTATATACTTCATTTACATTTAACGAACAAGACGTCCCCCAAAAAAAAAAAAAAAAAAAAAAAATCATGTCCCAAATTGGACTCAGTTTAAACCTGTTTGAACCTATCGAAAATCGACAGGTCATTGATTTCAAATTTTTATAAAAATTCACACACCAAGTGTACCTTACTGTACATCGTACAGAAAATACTATCCTTGTCAAGTCGAGGAAACAAAGCTCGCTTATCAAACCGTCAGGTGAACGAGGCTCGAACGCCGTTGCAAATCCCCAAACCGCTCGAAAAGCGCCACGCGGTGGCCCCTGATCGTTTAAGGAGAAAATTAGATCCAGGGGGACCGTTATCCACCTCCCCCCCCCCTTCCTCCCCCTCCTCCTCCGTGCACCAGGGGGCGCAATTACCAATATTGAAAGATGCATCGGTAATCGAATCGACCCCGGCACGCAGCCGGCCGTCGATTTCGCTGATGCGCCGATATTTCGTCGTTTGCCCGTTAAATATGCATCCGAGGCAATCCCACCCCCTCCGCCTCACCCCTTTCCCCGACCAACCCTTTGTGAGGCAATATCTTTCGTTCGAGTGTTGCGTCAAACGCAATTCATTCCGCGCCGGCGAGCTCGCCATTCAAAAACCATGCTGCGAACGCACGTTTTGCCCTTCGGTTGGGTAATTAACGAACACGCGTCTGTACCCACGTGTCCGGCGTTAGCGATAGCATCGATAGCACGGGCAATCCAACGTGTCGACTTGTAAATCAGAATCGCGTCCGCGTTGTGCCACCGGGATGATTTTTTTTCGGGTAGGATAGGTAGACTCGCGAATTTCTAATTTATATAGATTTATATAATTTGTATAGATTAGTGTATATAAATTTACATGTAATTATATTTATATGTAAATTACTGCATAGACTTATATAGATTTATATAATTTGTATAGATTATTGTATATAAATTTACATATAATTATATTTATATGTAAATTATTGCATAGATTTATATAGATTTGTATAATTTATATGGATTGTTATATAGATTTATATAGAGTTATATTTATATAGATTTATATATATAGATTTCTTTATACAGATTTATATATATAGATTTATTTATATAGATTTATATAGATTTATATAATTTATATAGATTATTATATAGATTTATATAATTTATATAGATTATGATTTAGATTTATATAATTTATATAAATTATTATATAGATTTATATAGATTTATGTAGATTTATATAATTTATATAGATTATTATATAGATTTATATAATTTATATAGATTATTATTTAGATTTATATAATTTATATAAATTATTATATAGATTTATATAATTTATATTTATTTATATATAGATTTATATAATTTATTATAGATTGTTACATAGATTTATATAGAATTATATTCACTTATATAGGTTTTATTTATATAATTTATACAGATTATTATATAGATTTATCTAGATTTATATAATTTATATAGATTTATCTATATTTATATAATTTATATAGATTTATGTAGATTTATATAATTTATATAGATTATTATTTAGATTCATATAATTTATATATTTATATATAGATTATTATATAGATTTTGATTCAATAGATGTTGAGATATCATGGACACCGTTCTGAAGAACATAGTTTGCAGAAAAATGCCTTGAAAGTTTAATATTGCAATAACAATGATACTGATCGTCGCGTTCTTCAAACACCCATACTTCAACTTCGTTAATTTTAGCTCACATGTAAGGTTCCAGAGATGTATTTTCGAAACTATGTCCTTTAAGAATACCCCAAAAAAAAAAGAATCGATTTTTTTTCAAATTTCACACCAGAATACCCCCTTAACTCGATTTTCGCCACGAAAACGCAACATACACCCTTGTTCTATCCGACGTCAATGTTCGGACAGCTGCTCGAACCCATCGCTAGAAGTTTCGCGTGTGCGAAACGTGTGTTCACTTAACCCGCGGAAATATGCCGTTCAGGGAACACGCGTAAAACGCGGTCCTGGTCAAATTGCGATTACGAAGGCCGAAACGTGACGATGTAAAATTGAAATGTGTGCGCCTACGCGTGTGTGCATATATACCATCGCGGTTCTTTCTTGTTTCTGTGTCTCTTCTTCTTTTCTTTCTCTTCTTTTTCTTTTTTTTTTTTTATGATATTACGTTCTCGCTATGTTCGAGATATTTCGGTGGAACGCGGTCGGATAGTGGCTGATACAGCTGATACAGGCGAGGAACGAGTGTCGCGATGGGGCCAGAATATTCGATAGATCGTAATGCACGGGGGGATTCGGAACAATCAGCTTTGCAAAATGTCCATTTGAAACGTTGAAAATCGAATCTCGCGAGGGGTTTGCCTCGCCGCGGCGGCGATATTTCACGAATCCCACGCACACACACACAAACACACACACACACACACACACACACACACATACCGGGAATTTTAATTTTTATATGATTAACGCGCTTTCAAATTCCGCTGCGTGTCCGCGGTTAATTGACGCGATGTCGAACACTCTCGAGGTATCGTTGTAAAATGAAGTCGGCCATTTATCGTTGCGTTGTTATTTTGAAGGTCAGGGGAGAAATGGCACACAGTGGTAGTGGAATGGGACTTTTAATACTGTCACGACGACGGCAAATTCATTTACCATCAGTTGTAAAATTGTGAAAACTCACCGGCGAATTCTCTGATATTTACCGGAATGAAAGGGTGCAATTCATTGCGGCGACTGTTGATTGCGATGTTGCACAAATAGAACTAGATGTCGAAAGTGATCAGAGTGACAAATTTATAATTTTTATAAATAAATTTTATTTTATGTAGCTGTACTTTTAAGGATTTAAGTGATTTTTCGTAAAATATATAGATACATAGATAGAAGCTTCTATTTTTTTTTTTTTTTTTTTTTTTACTTTAATATCTCTGATGGATATTTTGTGCTTTAATCGTTAGAGCAAACAGTAAAATAGTGTAAAATAGTAAATAGTAAATGATAAATATTAATATAGTAAATAGTAAGTAATAAATATTAATATAGTAAATAATAAACAATAAATATTAATATAGTAAATAGTAAATAGTAAGTAATAAATATTAATATAGTAAATAGTACATAGTAAGTAATAAATATTAATATAGTAAATAATAAACAATAAATATTAATATAGTAAATAGTACATAGTAAATAATAAATATTAATATAGTAAATAGTAAACAATAAATATTAATATAGTAAATAGTAAATAGTAAATAATAAATATTAACATAGTAAATGGTAAATAATAAGTATTAATATAGTAAATAGTAAATAGCGCAAAATAGTGTAAATGTTCTGTTAAGAAGCATATCGTATTATTATCAGAAAAAGGAATTTTTCATACATAAAAACTTAAAAAAAAAAAAAAACGCAGTAAAATAATCTGGCTATGTATCTGTAACTTTAGTCATTAATGCCAAGTAAGTACAAAAACAGCTTATCTATGTGCATATTGTAAGAAAACCTCAATCGTATTAAAACTGAAGGTTTACAACAGTTTATAATGCATAATTGTCGAATACCGAAACTCCTTTTTTCAAAATAATTTGTCCAACCAGAACACGCCAAACTTACTTGAATTGACGCACCTGTAATGTATGCAGATCTATGTTAGTCAGAAGTACATATATGGAGAAAATTTCCACGATTGAGTCTGTTCTCTCTCAAATGTTGCAAACATTTTTTTCCTTTTTTTCTTTTTTTCTTTTTTTTTTTTGCAAGGAGATAATGCACGAAAGCGAAGGGAAAAGTGGGAAGGTTAAGAAGAAAAATGGGCAACGCTTTCGCGATTCTCAATTTCGCAACAGAACTTCCCCAAGGCCTGCCTACGACGTGTTGTAAATTTATAGGGCTGTTATTTATTATCTTAGAAGTCGTGAACTCTGCCCCCCCCCTCTCCTCCTCCTCCTCCTCCTCCTCACCCGGGCCGAGCCGGTGTTAAAATTGTAGAAAGTTAGACAGATGTTCCACAGGTAGATATACGAAGGTTTCCTCCCCATAAACATATTCTGCCGCGACGAGCTGAGGCTACGATAAAACTGACATCATTCTTGACATTTAAGGCTGACTTGTAGCGCGAGGATTGACGGAGGAAGAAGAATGTCAGCTTGAAACAAAACCCCTCTCTCTAATTTTTGTAACATCGTCACGCTTAGCATTTAATATTTAACACCTTCTTTCGTAACGAGTTCGATTAATTAATTCGTAAATTAATCGTAATTTCACAAATATGTATTATAAGGCGATATTAGTCGAGAATCGTCTGTGAGAGAGCCTGTGCCGTAAAATTTCATTTGTTTCTTTGATTGGTATTGACAGCTTGGTAACTCCTGTAAAATTTCACGGACAACATTAAATCGAATTGCGCGAGAGAAACTGGCAGGTAAAATTTCATTTACACGCACTACGCTTGTAACTTGCGGTAATTACAAAACTCTGTCAATCGAGATTCAATGATCTGAATGTTATGCTCGTCGTATTATTATACTCAAAAATATTTATACCGTATTGTAAAATTATATCTTTTAAGTTGCATATCTGCGGATATTGATGCATTTGCGACACCCACAGAAATTTATGTATTATATACATAAAATACTCCAACAAGAGCGTCGATTATAACGCTACAGTGATGTTCGACCTTTTATCTCCGTCGGAGAGATGTTTTCACAAAAAGATGACTGTAAATATGGTTTCAAATAATTATATTTCACTAACTATATGTTGGATTCCGTGTAATGGAGTCAACACGCTTACAATTTAGAAGAGTTTATTCCCTTACAGTCGTGGTCGTGTATGAAATAGGATGATATATAATACAATGATTTAGAATGTCTTAGAATATGATGAATGTCTCTGTAATGATTTAGAATGTCTTAGACTATGATGAATGTCTCTATAATCATTTAGAACGTTTTATGAGTGTAATGTCTTTAAAGCATGTACATATATTTGGTTATCATCATCAGGTGGAAGGAGAACTTGATGATAGTTAGATCCAAATAGATGACCAACTATTGGATCTTGCCCTTATGACTAACTATTCACAGTCCACTTTTATGTGCACTGTTGCTAGCTTATTGTCAGTATTTGCATACATTATTCAATATTGTCCGGATTGGTCATCCAACATATATACAAATGTTGCGTGTGTGATACGAGTCTGGGATATGTACTGCTTCTCTCTTTATATAAACGTCCTTCTTCATTTGAGAGTGAAACTGTCGCAAGTTGCTCTCGAGAGTTACTGTCCAAGAGCATCGCTCAACTGTTTGAGAGAACAAAAATGAAGAATTCTCTCGAGAGTAACTCTCAAATGGAGAAGGGCCTTGAAGACTAACCGACTGTTGGCTACGTTGAATGAATGTTTTTACAAGACCTTTCGGTGCCGTCCTTTTTTCCTAGACTTAGCTTTGTTTCCCTTACCAAGCCTTTCCACATCCTGTTTCTACCTCCAAGGCAACAGAAAGTGCCATTAAATGGGAGAACGACAGGACATCTTCAAATCCTCGACAGGGTCTTAGATATTTTTTTTTCTAAGAATTGACCTGACTGACCGTCTCTGTCCCAGAACAGCTACGCAGATGAAACAATTAAAATTCTTTTCCACAAGAATTTTGTTGGATGACCAACCCGGACAATATTGAATGTAGGGAAAATTGAATGTAGACAATAAGCTAGCAACAGTCCACATAAAAGTGGACTGTGAATAGTTAGTCATAAGAGCAAGATCCAATAGTTGGTCAATCTATGCTCCTTTCCCTTCCACTTGACGATGATAACCCAATATATATAAGGACACGCTTTAGAGACATTCGCGCTCTCTTATAACATTCTAAATCATTATGCATGAATGAATCTTTATTTCAGCCTTTCGGCCTAGAAATAGACCTTACATTATTCTTTACATATTATTTTCCGTTTTAATCCCTTACATCCAGTATTGCATGCTTTAACCTATCCTTTAACCTATACGTAGACTAATTAGACTAACATTCTAAATCATTATAGATTCATTCATTATCGCTAACTCATAAAACATTCTAAATCATTCTATATCGCATTAAGAGCATTAGACATTCATCATATTCCAAGACATTCTAAATCATTGTATATCATCCTTCATTTCATACACGACCGTAAGGGAATAAACTCTTCTAAATTGTAAGCGTGTTGACTCCATGACACGGAGGTCCAACAATTTTACAAACGCACGAGAAAAGAATACCCTTGCGCGACGATCAGCTGCGTCGAGAGGCAGCCTTGCTCGCTAGTGATGACCGTGATTTCACGAACTTTTTTGCGCGACCTCAAAAATTCCCGCGATATCGTAATTAAATTGAGGCACACGCCCTAAAGGGTCAAACGAACGAAGGACAATGTGTGTACACGCAACGGGTACATCTAACAGGTAGCCCGACGGAGCAGCGGCGGCAGCAGCAGCACCACCACCGCCGCCGCCGTCACTACCACACCCAAACGAAAGGGGCGTAGAACGTAAAGGGAGGCTGTATCGATTGGAGGCTTTGCTGGGTAACCACCGGCAGCTTCCGTCGGCCCTCCACCCTCCTGCTGTGAAGCCCGCTAGTGGAAAGCCGGCGAATTTTACACCACGTGTTCCATCGACCATATCCAAAGGTCCGCTTGCTCGAGCTGCCATGAATAGAGCTGCCTGCCACCCCCTTGTCCCCCTCCTCCCTCCCTCCCTCCCCACCCCCCGACCCAACGTTCGACTAACAGATTTCGTGATTCCTGTAATTAAGTTAATCGAATCGCGTTTGCATACACACGTTGCTCGCGCCCGTTTCCCTAACGAACGCGCCCGTTCCACACAGTTGTACACCTCACCCCCCCCCCGTCGTCTGCTCGAAATTTTCAAACGGTGTTGCATACGAAAGCGTGGATGGACACTTCGAGGAGGCGAGCACGCGATCGAGACATACATACATATATGCATACATGCATGCATGCATGCAACATATTTTCGAAGGACTCCGAAAGGTGAAGTTGTGTACCGAATTTCAGACGAAAATTCAGACGTTACGGTGCTTCGTGATAGGTGGCGAACATATTGGCGACAAAACACCGATCGATTTCGCCGTTTTGTTCATCCCTTTTCGTTGGCGATGATAATTTTGTTGTTGTTGTTGCTGTTATGTTTATTTGTTTTTATTAATTTCTTTCGTTTGCGACAATAATTCTGAATAATAGTAATAATAATTCTCGATGATGATGATAATAATAATTCGGAATGATGGTAATAATAATTCTCAATATAATAAAAATAATTCTCAATAATAGTAGTAATAATTCTGTAATATAATAAAAATAATAATTCTCGATAATAGTAATTAAAAATAATTCTCAATAATAGTAGTAATAATTCTGTAATATAATAAAAATAATAATTCTCGATAATAGTAATTAAAAATAATTCTCAATAATAGTAGTAATAATTCTGTAATATAATAAAAATAATAATTCTCGATAATAGTAATTAAAAATAATTCTCAATAATAGTAGTAATAATTCTGTAATATAATAAAAATAATAATTCTCGATAATAGTAATTAAAAATAATTCTCAATATAATAATAATAATTCTCAATATAATAAAAATAATAATTCTCGATAATAGGAATAATAATTCTCAATAAAAATAATAATTCTCGATAATAGTAATAATAATTCTCAATAATAATAATAATTCTCGATAATAGTAATAATAATTCTCAATAATAATAATAATTCCCGACAATGGTAATAATAATTCTCAATGTAATAAAAATAATTTTCAATAACAGTGATATTATAATAAAAATAATATTTCTCAATAATAATCACTATAATTCTTAATATAATAACAATAATATTTCTCAATAATTATAATTCTCAATATAATAAAAATAATATTTCTCAATAATAATAATTATAATTTTCAATATAATAAAAATAATAATTCTCAATATAATAATGATAAATATTCTCAATAACAGAGTACAGGATTGATCAGTTGTTGAGAAACAAACGACTTGCTTTTATAAGTTTGTTAACTCGTAATAAATATGAAAACAGTAGAAAATTTAAAAAAGAATGTTTATAACACGATCGTTTCCCTGTGCTTCTCAGTTCATGGAATTGATCGATGTGGCTACCGAACCGGTTCGTACGTTGGGTCGAAGTTCGATTTTAATTAATATTCACGATGTTGGGTCGAAGAGCGTTTCAGACGTCGATTCGAACCAGGAGGAGACTTCTGGCACTTGAAACAGCACCAGAGAGGCTAACATCTCCTCGACAAAATTCGTATCCTGTTCCTCGATCTGTTAATTAATTTCTTATATAATCACGAAATCTCCTACAATCGTGAGATTAAAAAATAACGACGACTTAATTTTCGAGCAATAATAACGATGCAACGCGCCATAAAGCAGACAATCTATGAATTCAGAAATTAATAAATAATCAGAAATTAATTTAAACATCAACGATGCCATATAATTGAAAATTAGTTTAACCGTTGACGATTCTTTTCCTTTCGAATTTTAAAATTGTTCTTTCAAAAAAAAAAAAGAAAAAAAAGATAAAAAAAAATAGAATCCGTTTGTCGTTTGTAGCCCCGACAAATGGTGTGAAAAGGATTGATTAAATATTATTGTCAATGCGCTATTGATCGTGCGCAGGTCCCTTAAAAGCGTTCGTGTTTCGCGGAAACACTTGATACGCCAGCACAATGCAGTAATTCACTCTGGACAGCTTGGCAATCATTGATTGTTCCTAAATCGAATTCATTCGATCAACCGTGATTAAAGGTAATGGCCGAACTTTGATGATCCCGCTGTGGAAAACGCCGAAACGCGATCTCACTCGACGGACAATCAGTTTACCGAATTCCGAGACACTTTTAGCGAAAGTTGAAGCTGAATCGACGGGCTTGAAATTGTTCTTTTCTCTCGTCTCTGGGAAACGTAAACGGGGTAAGGGAAATTGGAAATTTGGAAACACCGGTGCAGTGTCACGTTTCTGCGGAAATATGGCAACGGTCTTATGATTTTTAAATGGTTGCTCCTATGGCTCCCATGCGACGCAGGAAGAAATATGGTAGATTGTCTCCAAACTGTACCTATGGAACTCTCACATTGTTAGTTTGAATTCCAACGAGCGTTGTGAAAATATAATCTACAAGTGAAAATTAAGGAAATAGTGTTGTACGAAGTTCTCGTTCGAGAAAAATTTGTCACAAAGTTGTGGACAAATTTTTGAACGTAGCCTAAGATATTTCTTGAAGCGTGAGGAATGTTCAAATTGACATAATATAGAATTTATTATATATATAATTTTTGTTATATATATTAAAAATATTATATTTTATATATATTTTATTTTAATATTATTAATATTATATTTATATTTTATATATATATATATATATAATATTTAATACTTTTATTATATATATAATTACATAATTTCTTATAATTATATATAATAAACTATGTAATTTCTTTACATATGTATTCTGAATTTCCTGAGGATTTTATTGACCTTACCCAGTTAAGTTAGTTAATACGTTAAATGAATTATTACAATACGCGTTTTTACTATGCACTTTTTGTTTTAGAACTTCGAATCGATTTTCAATTGTACTACGAAACATCCTGCATATGAAGTATCATTTATAGTTTATAAATAAAATTTCTAGCAATAGTATGTAACATACATGTAGTATACTATAATACTGTATTATAAAACATCATGGTGAAAATGTTGAATTAAATTTTACAATTTTGCAATACAAATTTTCAGTTAAATCCCCCATTCTCTTCTCTCTCCAGTGCCCGAAGTGAAGTGTGGAGCGTGAACGTGTATTTCAACGAACGTGTCCGTTTGATTGAAATTTCCTTTACGAAATTTCCCCTCTTATACCCTTGGGACTCGCAACGAGAATGTAGAAAACACCGATTATGTCGGGAACAAACAAAGGAGAGTCCATGGTACAACGTGCACGAACCAGCAAGACAATTTTGTTGAAACGCAAGTTTTTATTATAAAAAAAAGTAAAAATAGAACGTTGCAAAGTTTGTAGCGAAACTGTAAAGTTGAAAATTTTGAAAAAGCTTGCGATGCTTCTTCGTATTGTACGTTAAGAGGACTCGTGCGTCTTTTATCGTGCTCTTTTGTAAAGTCTTTTATTGGTGATTATATATCCGTTTGCTCCAGAGGTTTGTCGAACCCTTGTACATTAAATCACGAGCCGCCTGCTGTGCACTAACCAAGCAATTAAGCAAGGGCGACACGAGTGACGCAACACGATGTGTGCACATGATGTTAGACTGATTCCTCGATTCTGAATTGCGAATTTCCCTCGTATTTCAGCTACAATGTGAAATGGCTGGTAGTGTTTGCCGAGTTATGATTAAAAAGTAGAGGAGAAGAGATTAGAAATTGAAATATCAGGGAAACTGGTACTTGAACAATCAACACTTTGGAAACTTATTTTATTTAAATATTTAACTTGCGATGTAAAATTATGCTAAGGTGCATAATTAAAAAATAGAAAGAAGAGGTTAAAAGTTGAGATAATGATTGAATATCAAAAAGCAAAAATTGATACTTGAACAACTAATTCTTTAAAAATTTATTTCGTTCAAATGTTCAACCTACTGTCAAATGTCAAATTATGTGTATAGTATCTGCTGGATGCATAATTAAAAAATAGAAAGAAAAGGTTAAAAGTTGAGATAATGATTGAATATCAAAAATAAAAGAATTGATATTTGAACAACTAATTCTTTAAAAATTTATTTCGTTCAAATATTCAACTTACTATCAAATGTCAAATTATGTATATAGTATGTGCTGGATCATAATTAAAGTAAAAATAGAAAGGAGAGGTAAATGACTGAATATCAGAGAAACTTGAGCTAATTTTTTGAAAATTTAGATATTTGATCTACGACATAAAATAGTTATAATTAAAAAACTTTACTGAGTCATAATTAAAAAATAAAAAGAAAGAAGAGACTGGAATAAGTGACAGAATATCAGAAAAGTTTAGATATTTGGCCTGTTGGATCATGATTAAGAAATAGAAAGGAAAAGAAATAAATGATCGAACGTCAAAAAAAAAACAAAACTGAAACTTGAATTACTTCTTTCTTGGAAAACTCATTTCATAATGATGCTTCGTCTATGACGTAAAATATGTACTTAAAATGTGTTTGCTAATTACAGTATGCATGATTGGCATACATGTGACATGTATGGTGTGTGTAATTGATCTGATGATAATATCAATAAATAATTAATGTGAGACATGTCTAGTAGTCTATAATTGAAAAAAAAAAAAACAGAAAGAACGAATGAAAAATTGAGATAAATGAGAACTAATTTCATTAAGCGTTTAGGTATGTATTGCTTGTGCATAATTGCATATAGTTATCGTTACTGGTACCTGAGCTAATTTCTTGAAAATTTAGATATTTGATCTACGATACAAAAATAGTTATAATTAAAAAACTTTACTGAGTCATAATTAAAAAATAGAAAGAAGAGATTGGAATAAGTGACTGAATATGTCTAGTAGTTTATAACTGAAAAAAAATGAAAAATTGAGATAAATGAGAACTAATTTCATTAAGCGTTTAGCGTACTTCACATGTGCATAACTGCATATAGTTATCGTTACCACAACGCCAAAGTTCTAAGATCGTCTGTTGTATAACCAAACAATGATCCACTTGTTGAGATGCATCTCAATGACCATCGATCGGTTATCAATTACACAGCGTAACCGTTATTGCACACCGATCTGCAAACCACTTAATAACCGCTTAATCAGGAACGCTGAGCTACGCTGAACTTCGAAAACTAAAAGTCAGAGCCAAAATTTCCATTAAAGTTGAACCGATCGATCGGCTCGAACGAGTGGCTGGTCTGCACGCGGAAAACCATTCAACATATTCCACGAACTTCCAGCGCGTGACGATCGATTACCATTAAAACGCTGGCAGCCACGTTGCACCACGACGGAGAGCGGATCGCGGCCAAAAGCAGACTCTTCGTCACACAATGAAAAGCCACGTGGAATTTCAGGGATCAACGAGCCAAATATATCATCGGTGATAAGACGGAAGAGACGAACCGCAAATTGTGGGCCGAGTCGATGAATCATAATGGAACGGAGCTATTGCGGTGGCAATTAATGAGATTCGCGGTTGATGAGATCGAGTACGTGTGTATATATGTAGTTATAAACACAAATGAAATTGTTGGAACGGTCTGTGCAACGGACGCAAAGATACAGCTATTCATTTGTGTTATGAATACTCTCCACATTTTCCACAATCGTATTTCTTTCTTAGTACTGAATGAGTTTTTGTTGTTCCCAAATTCACGTCTCAAACGAGTTACAATTTACTATTGATTTGTATTATATTTTCGTTTCTGATGTAGCAAACTTCATTGCTTCAAATTCAAATCTCAATCGACAATTATTAGAATAACAGAACACCTTCGATTCGTACAGAGATTCACTTCCTCTCTAAAACTACTTTGAAAAGCACTGTTTTTAATTTTACGAGTGCTTTAAGATACAAAAAAAAGTATTTGCAATTTCAGCCAATATTAATCAATTATAATATAATATCACATAATATTGACAGAATATATAAAAGTATAACATAATATAATATAATATAAATATAATATAATAAAATAGAGTATATAATATAATTCTGTATAACATAATTATAACATATATAACATAATAACATAATTCTGTTTAACAGAATATAATATAATATGAGTATATAATATAATATAATATAATATAATATAACATAATATAATATAATATAATATAATATAACATAATATAATATAATATAATATAATATAACATAATATAATANAAATAGAATATGATATAATTCTGTATAACAGAATATAATATAATATAATATAATATAACATAATATAACAAAATAGAATATGATATAATTGTATAACAGAATATAATATAAATATAATATAATAAAATAGAATATAATATAATTCTGTATAACAGAATATAATATAATATGAGTATAGAATATAATATAATATAAATGTAATATAAATATAATATAATATAATAAAATAGAATATAATATAATATGAATATAATATAAATATAATATAATAAAATAGAATATAATATAATTCTGTACAACAAAGTATAATATAATATGAATATATTATAATACAATATAATATAACATGAGTACAACAAATTCTTTCTACCAAAAACAGTAGTATCAATAATTTCCAGTCCAATGTATTTCATTTTCATCTGTTTTTTAAGAGACACAACTATTGTTACAAGTAATAAAAACAATTTAATAGTCGCATGTTTGCAAGACCTTCAAACCTATCACTACACATCCGAGCTGATCATGGATGAAGCTGCAGTTGCAAATGAAAAATAGTATCGGCCATTGTCCAGCCGGGAAATTCGAGTTTGTCATACGCATTGGCCATTCGAAACAGAGTTGCATATAGGAAGAAATTTCGTTCGATTTACGGTAGCAATCAGTGCACGAGCGTACAACGCGTACAAACGCTATTCAACGCGGCCGGAACGTGATTGGAACGTGAACATTGATCGATGTTAGGTTTGTTTGAAAAGCGTTGAATAATATTCTGATTCGTGATCACGTCGTGATTGAGGCTGCAATGTAAATCAAGCCTTAATGATATTACTGTATAGAACGTTGCCACCCTCAAATATCAATGTCCCCCGTAATCTAACGTTCCACCTGTGTATCGAAGTTTATAATTATTAAGTTTCCTGTTACACGGTTATACGGTGATTGTACGCCAGCCTGCGCACATTATCATAAAGCGGTTTATCGATTTTCAACCAGAATAATCTTGTTCGCCGTGCTATACATTTTTTTCGAGCAAGCCAGCATATCAGCTCGCAGGTTGAAATAATTAGCCCAGCTCTTAGAATTTTTCTTTTCAAATTTTTGCGACCAAAGCGAACCTGGTTGATCCTGTTTGTGTTTAAAATTTAAGTACAGATATATGTATTTAAAATAGTATATTTAATGGTATATTTTTCTTTTCAAATTTTTGCGACCAAAGCGAACCTGGTTGATCCTGTTTATGTTAAAAATATTGACGTATTTAAAATTTAAGTACCGATATATGTACTTAAAATACTATATTTAATGGTATTTAAGTATATGAAATAGTATATTTAAATATTAAGTTTATTCAAATATAAGTATAATAGTAGTTTATTTAAGTTTAAGTATAATAGTATACTTAAGTAAATATTTAAAATATAAGTACAGATATATTTAAAGTATTTAAGCATTTAAAGTATTTAAAATTTAATTGAAGGTTGTTTTTTATTGGTAAAATAAATTTTCTTGGTAATTAGGCTTATCATTACACAATATATTCAAAGGTCAAAGTGCCAACTCCACCTTTTAAATCTTTTCAAATTTTACTATCAGAATAAAATTGATCGATGCTCGACTATTAGAATAAATTTCTTTGGCTGTGGAATATTAGGTAAATAATTTACCTCAATGCCAATATCATTCTATCAACACATACTATTTTATACATTTATGTACGTATGAAAGTTACGTCTATAGTGACATGAAAATATATAACATTCTATAATATTTTTACCAACATGAAACATGAGAAATTAATTGCATGAGGTAATACACTGATTATCATAGAAGAAACTAATTGAGCACCAGAGAAAAATTTAATTGGCTATTAATAAACGAGAGAAAACTCCACGAATTAAGACTTAAAATCATTATCAGATTTTTGATCAAGCTGCAATGAGTATCATAATTAAAGAGAAGATTTAAGATCGAACGATTTGATTGACTTATTGGACGACTTCATCCGTTTTATCATTACGTCAAACGTAAGAAATATGTCCACAAAATAAAAAGTCGTCGACGAAGCTTCTAAACTCTGCATGCAAATAAATCTTTCAGTGATTCCTGAGGCGTGACTCTAACTAATTACGGTTTAACACTAAACGTGCCAGCACCTATACATTATTTTTTAATCGATAAAACGACCGGCTGGTTATGAAATAATAATCTCTTTACGAAACAAAAATACAAATAATTATTAATGTAATAATAAATAGGAAGCAATGCGCAGAATAACTCTTGCATAATAATAAAAAAATTAGGGAATAATTAAACTTAGAGAAAAATTAGAGAAAACAAGAAAAATTATATATTTTCATTTTTTTTTTTTTTTTAATTAAAAAGTTAAAGGGACGAACAAATCAAATTTCACCGGACCATTCGTCTGAAATTCGTGCAGAAATATAAGAACACGAGATTGACTGTAATGTACATCAAACTTTCTCGCGAATTAACTGCGAGATGACAGGGATTAATAATATTAATTGCTGTGTAAGAAAATCAAACTAACATCGAAGTTTTAACGAACCGAGCAAATGCAACTGCAACTGCGTTTCGTATTAATTAGACGATTACGCGAGGCAGTCACACTGCGCGTGATAACATATTCTCGCGAGTATTAATACTGAAATTTCAAAAAAAAATAAAAAAAAATAAAAATAAACTACCCTAGAGAAAAGACCGTAAGAGAAGTTCGTTGTTGATTTCGTTAAATCCGCGAACGTTATTAAGATCAACAAGGTGAAAAATTCTGCATTAAATTCACGCCTTTAATTAAGTCTTAACTAAGTGGATTGAGAAAAGGAAACTGGTTGCTGCGCGAGTTCAATCCGTCGCGTCTGCTTAGATGGATGCCTTTTACGCGCTCCCTGTGCAACAGCCTCGCGTTTTTTTGTTTCGCGCGAAAAAGGACTCGTTATTCCTTATTCTTCGAGAGGCAGCAGAAAAGAGAAGAAGAGGGATAAAAAAAAAAGTATCGCGAACTGTTGCGTACCGACGATACGTTTGGTACGTTTCTTCTTTTTTCCCCTCTCTTCCTCGAGGAGGGGCGGAAAAAAAAGGAAAAGAAGCGGCTCGAACGTTTTCCAGAATGCTTGTTTTCCATCAAAGGGAACGGGATGTAAAAGTTCGTCGAAGTTAACGGCGAACGACAGAGAGAAAGAAAATGGGATTGGATCGTTACGAGCGAGCAGCAATGATAGGTATTCGACGCACGTCCACGTGCATTGGTAATTAAATCAGTTGTGATTGGAGCGGCCCGTGTCGCGGCAAACATCGGCCAGGAACACGGACCAGTCGTCCCCTGTGTGTGAAATTATTCGCGGAGGCTATAATTGGTATGTCCATCACCACACCTCCGCGCGGATCTTCTCGTTCTCTGACTTTATCGAGGAAAGAATTCCACGGTCGTCGGTTTGCTCGATTTTTCAGCGAGCCGATCGACCGTGGTGAAATTGAAATTTAAAGCACGACAGGAGAGAAGGAAGTTTAAAATGAAGCGGAAAAATTGAAATAAGAGTATAAAAGAGAGATCCGCGTGTAATCTCGCTCGAGTGGATTAGCGCACGTTTTATTTTTGATATTCAACGTTCATCGTAGATCTAGACACTTCTTCTTTTTCCTTTTTTTTCCCCCCCCATCTGTGGAAAATTCAATTCAATTTAAAATTCTGAGAGTGATCCAAATTTAATCTGGATTCAGATTCCGGGATCCTCGATCTCGATCTTCTTTCAACGCGTTCGCGTAATCTTTTAAATTTTTAACACGTTTTAATTACTATATGTTGATGCGTTAATAGTTGCTTCGTGGAAAAATATAAACATGAATGTGAAAAGTATTGTAAATAAAATTTTGAATGTTATACATGATAATATTATAAATAAAATTTTGAATATTATACATGATAATATTACAAATAAAATTTTGAATGTTATACATGATAATATTATAAATAAAATTTTGAATATTATACATGATAATATTATAAATAAAATTTTGAATGTTATACATGGTAATATTATAAATAAAATTTTGAATATTATACATGATAATATTATAAATAAAAATTTTGAATGTTATATATAGTAATATTATAAATAAAATTTTGAATATTATACATAGTAATATTATAAATAAAATTTTGAATATTATACATAGTAATATTATAAATAAAATTTTGAATATTATACATAGTAATATAATAAATAAAATTTGAATATTATATATAGTAATATTATAAATAAAATTTGAATGTTATGAACATTATAAAATATTATAAGTGAAATTTTGAATACTAACATACATTTTTAATAATAACATACAATGTTAAATGTTAATGTACATTTAATACATTGATGTACATTTTAAATATTAATATAAATACACATACATTATACGTTAAATATCAATATACACTTTTTAATGTACCTACTACGCGTTTATGCACATTTAAGATATTAAATTACCGTAGGAAAAATCGTTATGAAAAAGAAGAAGAAGGAGGTGCACTTGAGTAAAAATTCAGCGATTATTTGTCTTGATAATGTAATAACAATGTCCGTGTGATTAATCGATCTCCAGCACGTACACGCGTGTAAGTGCACGATGGGGAAGCGTATCGAGTGGAGTATCGGAAGAAGCCACGTTGGTGATCAAGATTTGCATCTCAAACGAGCTTGGAACGATTGTTGCCTCGCTACAGGACATCACGTAACGTAACGAGAATTCCCGATCGATTGGAAACGATAAGCCAACCCGCGACACTCCATCTTTAACAAGCTAACTGTCGCAGAATTTTGCATTTTGCACGTTGCATCAGTTATTCCATTACAAGCTTGCGTCAAGCTGTTTCACTGCCCCTGACCCGATGCCAATTATCGAATAGAATCAATTAATTAAGAGCAAGTTTTACGTTTAAGCGCGTATCGAGCGAAACGTAAGGATAGGAGAGGGTGGGATGAAAATTATTTTCAGAAAATAATGGCGCTAATGTTTCTCTTCGTAGATCAACAGATTTACAAGAATTAGTTTTTCACTGAGTTTCGAGCTTTCGAAAGAACGCGGAAAATTTTTAATTACTTGATGAACATTGGCATATTTACTACGGTTATACAATTGGCTTTAATTGTATAACATGGTAATTTAATTGTACAATTGGTCAAGTTTTTAAGATTCTGTTTAAAAAAAAAATTTGCGAGCGAAATTTGTGAAAATCGTACAAAAGATGGTAGAAAAAAGAAAACGAGACACTTATACAAAGTTTATACTGAAGATTGTTTACTAATGGAAGTTTCAACGAGTTATTATTTTATTACGCAAGTTATTTCATTATGAGAAACTGTATATATATATATATATTGTCCGCTCTCGACAGAAAAAAAATTGTCAATACACGTATATAATAGGTTTATCTGCCATAAAACAGATAAGGTTTGAGAGGATAGAGCCATTTCGACCCCTATCTACGAGGGCTAACTTCGGCTCGTATATTAACCCTTCTATAGTAGTACACAATTTCCCGCTCCAATTACGCAACTTGCTCCTCTCTACTCGTCATGTACCTACTCGTAACATAATTAAAGGTCATCGGCGACCGTGTATTTATAACGCTACGTACTACGATTGCATAATAACATTAAACAAATATGGAACGTAATCTTGCGAAAATAAACGCGCCGAAAGTAACAACCAGGATATTTTCAGACATAACTGCACGCGTGTAAATATTATTTATTCTAGCATTTTAATGAAATCATTTACAAACTGAGAAGCGCAGGTTTCGTGGGAACCTCAATTTAGAAATTTACGATTTAGAACCGAAAGGAATGGAGATTTCAAAGTCAAAACTAAATTTCAACCTCTTGCGCTGGAACGACGTGCCACGCGCGTCGAGAATTTTTTGTTCCAAAATTGCAATACTTTCTCAGTTTTAAGTATATTTAAGTAAAACAAAATAATAATACAAAACGAATAATAAATTTATTACTTCTCAATCATTTCTATCCAGTGATATCATGCCGACGATTGTTGAAAAAGAAAAAGAAAGGGACGAATTATTGTATACGGTTCGGTCACTCGTTATGGTCCGCAATCAGTTGCCAAGCGCAAGCGGTTAATAATCAATCGAAGCAAAAATCGGTGGTAATAAAAGTCTTGTTATACATTGATTGAAATAAATAGTTATTATTGTTAAATCTCGTAATATATTTATTTACATCACGCGCGAATATTTAAAAAAATGAATTCAACGGCGGCGACGCTGACTTAAAATTAGAAATGAAGAGAATAAGAAAGTAGAAAACATTTTGTATTCTCAGTTGTTAACCTCTTGCGCTGGAATGCGCGTCGAGAATTTTTTGCTCCAAAATTTCTCAGTTTTAAGTATATTTAAGTAAAACAAAATAATAATACAAAACGAATAATAAATTTCTTACTTCTCAATCATTGCTATCCAGTGATATCATGCCGACGAGTTGAAAAAGAAAAAGAAAGGGACGAATTACTGTATACGGTTCGGTCACTCGTTATGGTCCGCAATCAGTTGCCAAGCGCAAGCGGTTAAAATTCAAAGTTCAAAGATCGACGCGCGCGCTTGTTACAGTTTTTCAGTGTTAATTTTCAGATTATAGATAATCGTAATTTATTTGTTAATGATTTATTTTGTTAATAATGTTATTTGTTGAGATCGGTCGTTTAATAAATATTTCGGTCGAGACTTCGCTGCGTGTAAAAAAAAAATAAATGGAAGCTCGTGCAGTATTTCAAGACGTAAAATCACGAAGTACAAAATTCATCCTCGCCGTGACACTCGCATTATTGTCCGCAAGATGCATTGCCACCAGGTTCAGACGATGCTCCGCCACGTTGAACTTGAAACCTTTTTTTCTTTTTTTCTCTTTTTTGCTTTCGCCCCCACCTTTTTCATACCCTTTCATTCGGTCTCACGTTTCTCTTTGTGCCCCGTACAATTACACCCGCACATCTCCGCCTGTCATTCAATCTATGCAAATAATCATCATTTTATCTGTCTCGTTGTTTCACGCGTTCATTTTCTCGTCCCTCTTCGCGCGACGATTTATTTAACAGAATGAATTAACGTTTGGACGTTTAAACAATTACCCACGAAGCGTTGCGACAAATTGAGTTTCAATGTATCAAGTTTTAACTCGGTGTTCAAAGATATACGACGCGTTTTTGGTCGAATTCACAGTGCAAATTGAGTATTTCATTGATAGTAAACGGTAGTGTTTTTGTTTCTTTGAGCGAAAATTGTCTCGATATTCGTGGAATTGGATTGTAATTTCCAAGTTTGCTTCGAGGTGAAATTCTTTGAAAATTTGAAATTCGAAGCTTGAGAAATGTTTTAGATGGAAATTAAGCGTCTAGAACTTGAAACGTTACGCTGCGTTCTACGTATGTAAATAAAAGTAAAAACATGGAGAACGAATAGAAGTAAAAAAATTGAGAAAAATAGAGTGGATATGGAACAGCAAACGAAAACTCTATCCACTTGACCGAAACAGAGAAACAAAATTTTTTACACTCTCCGAAAGCCAATAACCATTTATATCCTGAAATGAGAAAGTAATCGGTAATCGACTGTCTGTCGTACGTTCGTCGAAAATTAACAATTACACGTGGCAAATGTCGAAGAGCAGAAGGAAGCGCTGGCAGCGTTATTTCCGATAAGAATTTCCAGTAGTTTTCATTTCCGGCGACTCACGTGACAGGAGAATGAAGAACGTGACGTTGCAGAGAGAGAGAGAGAGAGAGAGAGAGAGAGAGAGAGAGAGAGAGAGAGAAGGCATAAATATTCTAGAGATATTTAAAGAGACGTCTGAAAAACAATAGATGTTCTTACCTAGTTTTTTGACATCTTCATGAAAAGAAATAATACATTAGCATGATGAAAGCAAATGAAGTATTATTGGAAATTGCTACTGTGCAAATTACTTTTGTATGTAATAAATTATTTGTGGAAAGAGATTTTGTTGATGTATTATTTTGTTTTTACAAATATATTACTATTCTTGATCCACTGTAGCTCCATCAAAATCAAGTTGAAGGACTAGAATTTAAATTTAACATTATAAAATATTCATTTAAAATTCTGTCAGCCATGTGTCTTTTATTTTTATTGATATGAAATGTTTAAACGGATATTTATATTGGCTAATTATAAGAACACATGATAAAAATAAATAAATAATTAAAATTGGTTATTAATATTAGAACATATTAAAATACGCTGTACATAGAAGATCGTAAATTACAAAAAGATATGATAAAAGTGAATAAGTACATAAACAAAAGTGTCTTAAAAAACAAATAAAAAAGCCATTGGAAGTACCCATTTATGTAAATAAGACTCTGACTATCACAAGATGAAACGAAGCAAGTTTTTACTTCAAAAATATTTCTCGGAGTACCAAATTTTTTTCAAAAACCCTCCAATTTTTTCAAAAATATATATAATTGTATTGAAAAATATATATATAATTTTATATAAAAATAAAATATATATAATTATATTTTGAAATTTTCTCAAAAACCCTCCAATTTTTTCAAAAATATATATAATTATATTGAAAAACATATGTACATAATTTTATATAAAAATAAAACATATATAATTATATTTTTGAAATTTTCTCAAAAACCCTTCTAAGTTTTTTCAAAAATATATATAATTATATTGAAAAATATATGTACATAATTTTATATAAAAATAAAACATATATAATTATATTTTTGAAATTTTCTCAAAAACCCTTCTAAGTTTTTTCAAAAATATATATAATTATATTGAAAAATATATGTACATAATTTTATATAAAAATAAAACATATATAATTATATTTTTGAAACTTTCTCAAAAACCCTCCAATTTTTTTCAAAAATATATATAATTATATTGAAAAATGTATATACATAATTTTATATAAAAATAAAATATATATAAATATATATAAATATATAATATATATAATTAAACATATATAATTGAAATTTTTTCAAAAATACATATATATAAATTTCAAAATATGTTCTCGTAAAATCATGAAAAGATAAGTCTGGGACACTCTGGGCCTGCATAACCGACACAAGGAGAAAAAGAATTGCAAATCTGTTTTCCAAATTATTTTGCCGAAGCGAGCTTGTGATTAAATTACGTCTCGCCGTTGAGAGACGAGCAAGTGTCTGGACACTGTTGAATGATGGTATCCGGTACTTTCGCCAGGAGGATTCCTGGTTGCCTGGAACCTTGGAGCAAGAAACGGCTTGTTGTCAGGCAGTACGACGGTGCTGCTTGCTGCGAGCCGTTCCTCTTCGCCCGTTAACCAACGACATGGAAACTTTCTTCGTGACAATTTGACGTATTCACCAGGGCTACTCGGCTTTTGTTGCCTTTTTAACCGTGCAACACGAGACTCCCGCTAGCTGCAACTTCGCCGCTCTCTCGACACGAACAACTCCAGACTTTCTTTGAAGCTGCCCGGTCAAGCTGCTCTCGAGTGGAAATCCATTGTTTCTTTTTGCCGGGCGTTCTCGTTTTTCGATTTACGAGGCCAGCCACTGTTTCCTTTTTCTTCTTCTTTTTTCGTCTTTCTTTTTTATTTATTTATTTATTTATTTATTTATTTATTTATTTCCTGTTTTTATTTTCTCAAGAACGACCGAGCGGCTGGCAACTACTCGAGTTCCAAATCTCGTCGTCGCGATAGCCGACAGTCTTGCTCGTGTGTATATTTTTATTCGATTATTGTCGTTTAAGGTAGTATCTTCGTTCTTTTACAGGCCCAAAATTACGCCAGATTCCACTAATTGTAAAATAACAGGAGGACTGTTGGAAGATTCTAAGTTCAGACAGACATTGNCAGGAACAAACATGATTGATTCAGTTAGAAACGTTTCATTTTTTTTTTTTTTTTTTTTGGACGCAAGCCGAAATATTCAATTCCATCGATGAACACAGCAAAATCACATTCTGCTCTCGTTAACAGAAATGCAGTATCAATTATTGATACTAGAAAAATATAACACACCTTTCTAAATCACACATTGTTAAAGAGGAACAATTAAAGCAATTTAACACTACGCGTTTCTTTCTTTTTTTTTTTTTTTTTAAGAAAGAGCCATAAAACGTTTTCGAAAACACGGAAATTATCCGTTGAATGGAGTCAGCAACGGATGGCCCTCTCGGATCTGATCGTTAGACGTCATTCGACTGCGAAAAAAAAGCCATTACCAGGAGGTCGTGCAAGATCGAAGAGCGACGATAATGTGATTCCAGGCTCCCGGTCATTAAAACCGAAGAAATCTCGTTTCGCGATTCACCACTACCTGCTCGCCTAAGTATGTTCCGGCAGCCGAATATGGAAATCGTTTTGTGAGAGGATCTCGCGGGGATCGCTGAAGGAATTGCTCAAACGCAGGGGAAAACGCGCAATGAATTCGAACGAGATGCATGCAGACATGGTGAAACACGCGTTATTAAAAGCGTGTTTCCTGCAGGAAGGAAGGTTTGCAGTTTGTGTGATTTGCCGTTTGTGAACGGCCCTTGTGAAATTACCAAAGTCTCGCGTTTAAAGGGGGTGGTTGGGGGAGGAGGGGTGAATAGGAAGTAAACGTTACCATCGTATTCCGTTATAAACGACGCACCTAAATGAAATTACCCGTTAGAAATTAGATGCCTGTTCAAAAGGCCTCTTCCTGCGGCTGTGTCCGACCGAAATTTCCACGTTGAAATTAGTATAGCACGGGCCGTGTGTATATACCCGGCATTTAGCAAATATATATGCATAGCGTTTTCGGTGGCACTTGGTAAGAAGCGTAGTAACTCTGCAGCTATTTCGGCTACCGAGTACACAATCGTGTGAATTACAAAACGACCAACTGTGAATGTGTGACGTACAAACACAGTCGAACACAATTTGACATCACAGTTGTATATATTTAGACAATTGATCGATGAAATGTTAGGAAATATCAGTACAGTGATTAATTATATATAAGCGTGTGTAGTAGAAAAGATGTTTTGATGAAATTCTCGACGCTTTTTTCCTATCCGTTGAATTGAAAATTTTCATTAGAGACGAATTGGTAAGTAAAGAAATGGTGAAATTTTAATAAAAACACAGTGGAGTACAGAAGCTTTTGTTTGACCATTTGAATCTAAAAATGCACTGTTTCTATAAAACTTCTGACAAAAATTATAAATGGGTTTTTAATTACGTTGTTGTCAGTTGTAGTACAAAGTTACACACTGAGCGGAGAAAGTATTCGTACAGTGAGAAATTTACTCATATTTTTCTATTCTTGTAATTCCTTGAGAAAGAATCATGTTAAAGGATCACTTTTTAAAGGGTCACCGTGAGAGAGAGACTTCAATCTTCAAGGTGGATTTAATTAAAATTGTTTAATTAAAAATTCTTTTTAGTACCTACAAAGAAGTTTGAATTTGCAAAATTTTCAAGAGGAGCAATATCTTTACCTTATCCTTCAAGGTGATGTAAAAAAACTTTAGAGAAAATGAACTGAAAGTAGAGACTTCACATTTTCAAATGAGACCAAATTGTCATACGAAGAAAGTTGTAATGGCTTAAACAATCTCAACAATCTGTCGCGGATCTGCTCCTCATTGGTCAGAAGATGAAATAAAATCTCCGCTAATTTTTCCATAAATTTATCTTCTTTAACCCTGCGTTACAATTTCCTTGCGTAATCTGAAAATCGCTTTTCGACAAGTCTGACGAGCCACCGTGTAATAAATAGTACGATCGATGTGTTTTCCACATCCGTGAGTACGAATACGGGACCCGCGGCGGATGAAATATTTTTCGCACGGACCCATTGCAAATCACGGCCAATACGAGCGGCATATTTTGAAATTCAAATATTCTTGCCGATGAGTTCCGCGTCTGTCTGGAATGCAGTCCGTTATATACCAATTACGCGAACGTCAGCGATCAGAACGCCATATTTTTGACAACGAGTTTTCCCCGGCTTTCAATTAAACCGATAACCCCGTGATATCGATCAGTCTCGAACAAAACTGTTCAGAGTTCGACTCGCAGTTAAGATTTTTTTTTTTTATACGATCGAGAGACAAGTTCACGGATTTGGACGAGATTGAAAAGTTTCTTTCAAAGACGCAGAATCTTCCTTTAATTTTATTAAACAGGACAAACGTTGGAAAATATTCGATAGTTGCGATATATCGGGTAGAAGAGATGCAGATATAAATATAAAAATTCTGCTCGACGAAAATAATAATAGAAATCTACTTAATTAACAAACTCCGAGCTCAGACTCACAGCTGAACATACATTTTTGTTCATCTCGTGAACAGCTAATGTCAAGATTTAACACTAAAGCTACCAAGGAGCAAAGCATAGAATTTTCATTCAGAGATATTAAAATGAAAAAAATAGAAATATAATAGAATACATACAAAAATACACTATTTTGCATCTGTAATGTATGTATAAATAAAAAATTAAATATAATAAATATAATAAATTAAATAAAAATTAAATCAATTAAACAAAATATTATATAATTAAATAAAATATTAAATATAATAAATATAATAAATATAATAAGTTAAATATAACAAATATAATAAATTAAATATAATAAATATAATAAATATAATAAATTAAATATAATAAATATAATAAATTAAATATAATAAATATAATAAATTAAATATAATAAATATAATAAATTAAATAAAATGTTTAAAAAAAATAAATTAAATAAAAAATTATGAATTAGTCATTTTGATCACTTCCACATTGTCTCGATGAAAAAGAACTCACGAAAGAGATCATCAAAAAATCCAGGCAAGAAATTCATTAAAAATCTTTCAACGCTTCGTCCAGCCACGAGAAATTCATCGATGTCACGGTGTATTATGTAGAAAAAGAGAGACAGAGAGAGAGAGAGAGAGAGAGAGAGAGAGAGAGAGAAAAGAAGATGGGTTTCGAAACTTTTCCAGTTAGACCGCTTTAACTCTCGGCCGGCCTGCCTAATTTCAAGAGACGCGTGCAGACGATGTTCTTTCCAAAATTGGGAGGTCCGCTCCGGAGAGGCTTCTGAATAGAGTTTCTCGGCCGTCCTTTTTCTTCTGGGAACGTTTCAGCTTGGATACAAGAGAAATGGAGAAACTTTCGCGTTAGCAGAAAACTGCCCCTGTCGTGGTTTCGACGTTGTCGATCATAAAACGGAGAGAGAGAGAGAGAGAGAGAGAGAGAGAGAGAGAGGAGCGAATTCCTTCCTACCTCGTCCCGTGAAATGATTCCCTTTCGGATTATTAGTGGATGAAGGAAAATTGCTAGAAGTTAAGAAGAAAATCTATACGGATATAAAAGCGCCGAGTCGTGACGCTATTTCTTGCTTTGCCCGATTCAATAACCAAGGATAAATTGCAGAGGCAAATGCTTTTATGCTGGCTTGCTTTGATCCTGCCTTCCTGTCTTTTCATTTCTGTCCAACCTAAAACCGTTGGAATCTCAAACACAGCTTGAAATTAATAATTAATAATGTTCGAGCATTGTTTCGAGTCCGTTGCTAGCCATTATAGAAAGAAAAGATAAATAACTTTGAATTTGCAAATTCTACAACATTATCACAGACTTACGATATATTATATCGTCTGTGAGTCGTAGAATTTCTAGATCAGTTGTCTTATTTTGCTGAAAGGTATTTTTACATTGTTATAATTTAAAATATATAATTATATACTTATTATAATATTTCGAGGGAGATCTATTTAGGAAAGTTTGAAACGCACGAGTGAAGGTCTTCTCTGTGTGTCGCTTCGAGGAATTCCGAGTTTCAAAGAAAAATAGGCCAAGCGTGACTAAAGTGCTTTGAAAAAAAAAAAAAAAAAAAAGGAGCCTGCTCGTTGGCGATCGGCTACAGGATAAAATGGGTACAAAACAGGCACTAATACACCTGAGAATTCGAGAACAAACTACACAGACTTCGAGCCTTTTTTCGACAGTTAAGCGTTGAACATTCCCATGCTCGATACTCTTTTTTTTTACAAAGTAAAAATGCGAACAGAAAGATACGCTTGGGATAGATTCTATACTATTTGCAGGAGAGGGACATTGCGCTAGAAATTTCACGATGAACGAGAAACGTTACACTGAAAGTTATTGCGCAACGGTCGTGAATATGCACGTAAAGGCTGAGGGCAGGCGATCGTATATTCTTTCGTGAATGGCAATCTTATAGAAATAAGTATACTGGAAATGGATTCCGCGGTAATACGCAGAAAAGGACGATGAAAATAATGGGGATGGTACGAGTCAAACCAAACACAGGAGGAAGTAATAATAATTTTAATAGAAAAACGAGGATACAGGTGCTCGGAATACGAAGAGAGAGAGATAAGAAAAACAAAGTTAGACTGGGAAGAGAAGGGAAACGTAAATCTGATTGTGGGGAATATTATTAGGATCGCTAGAGCGACGGACTGACTGAAACTGAT
Organism: Frieseomelitta varia; assembly: GCF_011392965.1. Lineage (NCBI taxonomy): Eukaryota > Metazoa > Arthropoda > Insecta > Hymenoptera > Apidae > Frieseomelitta > Frieseomelitta varia. The sequence continues at coordinate 129,504 of NW_025109339.1, forward strand.
CGAGTGAAAATAGCTGTAATTTTCTTTTAAATAAATTACATTTTCAATATGAAGATACTCGTATTTTAATATTATTATCGTAGTATTTTAAGCGTAGTATTTTAAGCCAGATTAATAGATTGAAATATATTTCGCATACTTGTTGTAATACCATTATTTATTCCACTTTTTCTTTTCGTGTATTTATTTATCTATTTCTCTGTTTATAATGTACGTATAATAATATGCACTTCTGAATTAAAGTATATCTTCGTGATGTACATATAATGTTCAAAACGCTTCCAAACACGAACAGCTGCCAAAGTAAATTATAACGGGTACAATAAGATAACACGTGTGTGGCAAACGTTTGCAATATTAGGCTTTTGAATATGTATGTGCTGGTTCGGGCAGAACTTTAGAACACTTAGCTTACGATATCTCTCGAAACGTAATGAAATTTCTGCCAAATTTTATTAAATCAATCATCATTAGGAGCATTAAAATTCTATTTTAAATGGGTATAGTGCCGAGTGTGCCGATTTAAATTTATAATTGAAGAATATAATTAAAGAATTAATGAAATCGGATGTAATCTAAAATACAGGTTAAGAAACGATCGCGTATCGAGAATGTGAAACGAAATAATCGTAAGATTGAAACAGAAAGTAGTTTAATTAATTCAACAGTGAAGTTTCGTACAAACGAAGTCAAATTTAAATATACATTACATGTTGTATGTTAGTTTCTCCTGGCAAGGAGGGTGCGATACTTTTGCTTGGATGTCCCGTGTAAATACCACCCGCTTATTTAGTCTAAGACCACTAAATGGCCGTGGATCTAAACTTTCGATTTTCACAAGCACGTTTCGTTCGCCTTGTCACGTGTCAGCTCCAGGAGCGGAAAAAAAAAACCAAAAAAAAGAGAAAACTTTCTCAGCTTTCTCAGACCAAAAAAAAAAAAAAAATCGAAAAAAAGAAGAAAAGAGGTCCCCTTGCTGACATAGTGATTCCAATAATACTCGGAGATGGTGGAAAATACCCGCAGGATTCACACCAAATGAACACACTTACAACAGTTAGGTGACCGATGGTCGAACCGACTGACTATTTCGAAATAGTTTTCCTTCATCACGACTGCACACACACTGACAATGAGTGTTTGTTCCGTTTCAGGACACACCCTTTTGTCCTTAATATTTCGTGCTAATATTTCTTTCGTTTCACAAAATTTCATTTCTCTCTACAAACAAAGCTCTTCCATTTCTATTTCTTAGTTCTCCGATCGTCGCGTTGCTCCGGCGAGAGCAGAAATGTCGCCCGGGAATGGGGGTAAGAAATTTTCGAAGATGTTCCCTACAAAACAAAGAACAGAGTTTATAGAATCTGTACAGAATAAGCATCCGGTACGAAGGAAGCGGTTGCTCTTGCAGTTTGGTTGTTTACAGCACGGAAGAATTGTACGTGCATCCCTGGGCTCTGGCCAAATGTCTTTATTACCTCGCTGTTCTTCTACGTCACATTCGGTGCGCAAGTAAAATAAAGTTTTCTTTATATTAATCGCAACGAATATCACAGCCCAACAACAGGGGACGTGTTGAATACGTTGAAGAAAAAAAGAAAATTAAAAGAACAAGAAGGACGAAATTATAAAGAGAAAATCGAATGGGGGGGAGGGAGAAGATTGTCAAAGTTTCTTTTCCTCCAACGTAAATTTGCGAGGTTGGTAATATCCGGGGTTGGTTTTAGAACGTACGTCAGCGAACAAATTTACGGGGCACATATTTTTATTGGTAAAGGCGCGGCCTTAGGAATAACTGGTAGATATATACCTGAAGTACGTACTTCAGATGGTTTACGAACTGTTCGTTGTGCTTAAATTCTGCCACGAAGGCCGGCAAAAGGGGATTGTAAAAAAGGAACAATATTTCCCTGTTATTTCTCTCCTTCATTTTCAGGGCAGCTAAATAATAAAATGCAGTTCTTCTAAAGGCAAGAGTATTTTTATTCAATAATGTTTCTAACATTCTCGTTGCTGTTGAAAATGCAATTTTCTGCTTTATTTCTCTGCGATATTCTAATACTTATTCCACGAGTTTAACGTTTCAAAAAGCACTCTTTGCTTAACGCGTAACATATAAATGGCTAAGCCATCGTTAAAATATGTTTTTCTATTTAGAAAATTCCTATTTACATAAGATGGAAATCGCATATAAGAAAGTAAACCACTTGGAGGTGCGTTTCAAACATTTTATTACACGAAGAGATTGCAAAGCAAGTTCTCCAAGTGTCTCGATATTTTACCAAATTGTACAAATGGCGCACATTATACTTTGGCACGAATTTCGCGGCGACCTTCACCAATAAGAAGTAAAATTCCATTATATCTCCTCCGACAAGCGTAACAAGCAATTTAATGCAAGCTGACAAGTATGGCAAAATTTCCAGTCCTAACGAGATCTTCTCTTATCTTCGATCAGAAATGATCAACCCCTTTCTCCGTGTTTTATATATTTTAAAATTCAGATTTCAGTTTAGATTTAACTAGTGAAAACTTAAAGCTGAGCCCGGTGAAAAGTCAATTTTTAAATGCGTTGAAAAGAAGAGAACAGAAGTAAATTAATTTTTTTATTTGTTAGAAAAAATTATAATTAACTTGATTTATTTGCATTTCTTTCGGACGATACAAGTAATAATTATGATTGTTTACGGCAGACCTTGTAAATAATTTATTCGAAACTCTTTTAGAACTGCCTTTCTCCGATCTTGAACAGCTGCTGGTTAAAAGATAAGTAATCTCAATCTACCATGACAAAATTCTAAAAGTTTCCAGTCATATTTCTTCTCGAAGATATACAATGTATATATATATTATGTATATATAGATATGTAGTGAACCACGTATCGTGCAGTCTCCGACACTTTCCAAGAAAATAATTCGTAACCTGTTCGATGATTTATCGACATAGATACGTATTTCATCCTGTTCGCTATCTCTTTGCAGCTTTTAGGATAATATTTGTATTATTCCCGCATGAAATGTTTTGGAAATAAGAGTCACCTTCGCTTAGAAATTTTACACATTACCAACCGAGAGAAACATAAAAATCTCTACAAATCGAAAAATTATATTTCACCGACAAATTTCTTTTTACAACAAAATTTCTCGTTACATCCTTATTCCCATATCTTTTAAATAAATTTCATCTTTCAACCGACAGATTTCCCCTTGAACAGAAATTGAAGGAATTTTACTTACTTCTGGAATTTTTAATTTAATTCAATCAGAGAGAATGCAAAATACAAGACAAATGATCCAACGATGCCCCTTGAAAGTTAAACGAACTTCCTTATGTAACTTTTTGGAACGCTCGGGACAATAACTGTATTTCATCTGCATAAGAGAGTCCTCCCGGAAAAATATGTATATTTCCAGCGAATCATGACTTGATCCTGCTGCCAAAAATATCCGGTGAGACTTCCTTCCTGTTTGAAGATTATGCTGAATGCATTTAATAGAAACTAATCACCTTTCTACCTCCTATCGTAATTTGCTCGCGTAAGCATTTTCTGTTGCAATCAGTGTGTCGTCGAAGAAAAGATAGTTGAAAAAAAATCTGTTATAGCAGAACAATCAAAGTCCAAATAGAAATATCAAATTCTACGGCTGGGCACAGTGTTCACGAATTTTCAGCTTGCAAACAAACAGCTACTATTTAAAGCAGACTGCGAAATCGTGTTTCAAGGATCGGTTACGTCACTGGCGTACAATTGTTTCCTATCCAAAATAGAAATTTCACCATGTAAATGCACTATGAGTATGAAAATAGATTATACATGTACGTATAGATACACAAATATAAGTAGCGTTAGTACTTTCAACTCGTGCATTTTGATCGTTCTGATATCAACTTCTTACAGTCAAGTGAATTATTTTTAAAGAAATATTGCGGAACAATAGTTGTTAAATTGCAAAATTGTAATGTTTCGATAACTTTCATGTTTTCGAATGACACTGGGAAAAATGGAGGGAAATTTTCATATGCATCTACACGAGTGTACGTCATGATTATGATTTGTTAATGTGTTGGCCATCATGTTCTTTACAGTATAGGATTTCCATACTTCTGTTCATATTTTCATCATTTCTGTGCACATGACAGGTATCAGAGGAGCAGTCATTTGTATAGAAAAACGTTATTATACACGAGTGCCCATTTAACCACTGATGCATTTCCATTGTTCACACTACGGACCAAGATATTTTTAAAACAGAAATCGTCAGTAACGTTCAACATTTACCGTAAAATTAAGAACATGAAAATAAGCCTGCATTATTGTCAAATAATATTCATTACGATCGATATTAATTAAACATTATTACAGACAATTATTAGTAAGAAATTTAATTAGCGTCGTGCCAATTAAATTAAAATTAACGAAATCATACCCTCGAACCACCATATTGCAAATGTAATTTAAGTAGAACCTTTCGTCGTTGTTACAATTTAAAGCGGAAAAGAATTTTAAGTGATATTTGTCGAAAAATGTTGCTTTACGTTGCTGCAATATTTTAATACGGTGTTCAGGCCATTTTCGCTGCAACTCCATCTTTTATCTTGCCAAATGTCGCGCGTGCACGAATCCTACGACTATTTAACGAAACAAAGTGATCTGAATAGAACGAGCGTAAACAGAAAAATATCGATAGACAGAAAAACGCTCCGAGCAAACAGATAAGCTGGCCACAATCGGGGAGGCATTCCATTTTTCTTACGCATCGTGGCCGAGCTTCCGATCGCCACTATCCAATCAGCGTGAGAAACACTGCTGCAGCATATACGTACATATACGAAGGCGTATCATTATACGTGTTGCGTTTGTTTGGAAGCGACCGCGATTTAACAGTGACAGTGACGAATATTGGCCTCTCCCCGGGAAGAGAAATGGCCAAACGTTATCCGTATGTTTGAAACGGTTCCGTACATCGAACCGTTATTTGTCGGCAAATATATCTTTTGAGTGGTCGAACGACTTCAATCGCGGTGCAAAAGGCGAGGCGAGCTCTCTTACGTTGGTCCTTGGTATTAGTAGCCCTGGGCGGCTCATACGCGAGTTCAGTGTGAATCAATTACCAAAGTAGCATGTTCGCGAGACGAGATACGAGTAACGTTAAACATGGTGCACGTATAAATCTGTCGATCGGTGTCTATAATACGGACTTGGCATTCTTTCGTACGTTTTCGCCTCTTCTACGAACTATTTTTATTCTACGTCGCGGTTCCACACACACGCGAGCTTAAGCCTTTCCTTTCCGGATCACGCGGTACATTACAAAGTTGCAGCTCCAACGGGACCTAACCTCTTCAAGAGATGTTACCGTCAGGCACGAGGGTAATATCGATTGGAACTCGTTGATTCCGATCACGTCTGCGAAACAAAACGAACGAGTTTTGTGGGAACGTCTGTTGGTTTTCTTCTGTATCAAACAGCGGGCCGTGATTGTCCGACAACTGTTACATCTCCTTTAAGCGGCCAAACGTCCTTCAAATGAGTCGAACGCTTTAAGAATCTTTTCTCGTGCGTCTGAACCGACAGCATCGATTATCTGCAAACGTATCAGTGAACCTTACGGGGAAAAAAAGCCGTCGAAACCAGAAGAATGTCGCTGAAAATAGTCATTGCCGAGAAAGTGATTTTACGGGAGAGAAATTGTAAAACGAAGACGAACGAATCGAACGGAATAACTTGACATGCCGGCGTTGTAGCATGAAATAGCAGTTGGTGGATATTTAGAAGAGAAAGCCATTGTAAGCCGAAGCAAATATCGACTGCGATCGATTTCTGTGCCACCTTGTGTACAACGTGTCAATGTGTGAAATACATGTGTGTTTGAGGTTAGATCACCCGTTGATGGACCACTTGCGGTAGATCTGCGTGGCGCGTACTTCAAAAATGGTGAGTGCACGAACGTTGCTTTTAGCCAGAATTTTCATTAATTACATTGACAAAGCGTATAAAATTATTCTGATTAGTATACTTTACATTACCATCGATACGGTATCGATATTAATATCATTATAAAATATTAATACTTTATATTCACATCGGACTCGTTTATGTTAAATACGTTTTAAATATCGTCCCGAATGTTATGCAATTAGATGGCTCGTACAAAAATTAATTATTGAAAAATAATGTAACGTTGGAATTTATTGTTCCGTGTAAGTACAAAGGAACAATATAAAATTGATACGTTCGCAAATTTAATGTGTAATCAATGAACAGTAAAGGGTAATGAAGCGGGAGAAGCATCAAGGGGTTGGCACATTTTGTCGTTTTATAATAAAAGCTGTATGAAATTGAAGAATCCGTATATGTATACATTTACATACGTAGCTCGTGAGACTCAAATATCTATAGTCCTTTATGCCGCTTGGCATTTGAATACAGGTTGGCTTAAAAAGTACAAAGAAACAAGTGATACGATCAGAAACATTATACATAGTGGGAACATGAACTGGCCCATATGAAATCCCGTCGGTTTAGGATTACACCAAATTTGTGAAATTTATTGAATGACGTGACTCTCTTAAAATAGTGAATAAAATAGGCGAATGAACATGTCACTGAGACAAAGTATGTTGTAAAATTCTGTAAATTATTGTAAAAATTTATATTTAAATGCTTTTCGATGCGTGACATTTCGTGAACACATAGTATGTATGTTTGACGAGAATTTGATATTAATAATTGAATTATAAGCCACAGCAATCACGTGCTGATACGAAATTGAATAGGTTACACATAATTAATTAATTTATATAAGTAATTAATTTATGTACCGCCGTACACAGTAATAGCCAGCAAATAGCCAGCCGTGATATTATACTGGTTTATTGCGAAATATTGAAACAAAATACGTAGTTCTATCTAATATTCTAGATATAGTTTCCTGTTGAAAAGTTTATTGAAAATTTATTGAGAACTTGTTATTCTACTAAATTAAAAGTCAAACAATACGAAACGATAATTTTATTTCATTTAATACATTTACATGCATTTCTACTTGCACACTCTTATCAGTTAGGAAATTAAAAAAATAACAAGTGTGTTTAACATTTCAAGAACATTTACTTCTCGCAACGAAAATAAAAAAAAAAGATGCATATCGTAAAAACGTATATTCATATCTCTAGATAACGCGAATTCTACAATTCTACATGCTCCTTATTAAAATAACTTTCTGACTATAAACCTCGTAACAAGCTTCTGATAAATCTGACCATGAGAGGTATTACTTGCCTGCGATATTCGTTTTAATCGGATTTCGTCTGGTGAAGTTAATGCCTTCAGTCTTAAGACGAAACCATGCTTTCGCGAAGTATAACTAGCTTGAATGAGCATCGTCTATCAGTTCCTTTGATCTATCACGTGTTACAACGATGTGACAGCGTACATTAAACCAGATTGATAGGCGTTGAAGTATACCTCGCTCGCAAGGATCCTTTTTAATCAATTCGCGAACACGAGGAGTGAAGAACTTTTCGCGAAGGATTTACAAGGCTTCTGGTGATTCTGACCATGAGAAGTATTACTTCATTCGCGCACGATACTTGTTTTAATCTGATTCTATCTGACAGTTTTAATGTCTAAGGCGAAAGCATGGTCTCGCGAAATGCGTCTACTATGGTGCATCGATTCACGATCAACCGCATATCACAGCAATGTGATTAAAACACTTAATAGGCTTAACTTCACTTCAGTCAGATCTAATCGATTTGCAAACGTAAAAAAAGAAAATAAGTTACGTTACTCATAAAAAAAGGAAGAATGATAAATCAAGAACAAGAGTGTTACTATATTAAATGCTCTAAGCCAATTTTCTTATGGATTATGAGATGAACGACGGTGCTTCAATTTTTTTTATAACGAAATAAGAAATTTAAAAATATAGCAATACGAGATATATGATTATTGCACAATTCTTTTTATTGTAAAATTAGGGATTAGCTTGTGCTAGATTTAACAAACCATTATTTCAAATATTATTCGTGGGATATAAGGAAAATTGGTTAAAGATATTTTCTTTCTCTCTAGGCCAGCGTCGCACAAATATTTGAACAGCATAAAGCACAATTAGAAGATTCCTCCTAATCTTTGTGGAGCACTTTTTAAAAATTAACTAACATTATAAACTAATATTACAGACACAAACGTTCTGAAATGAAAAACGTAGCACTAAAAAAGAGAATAATTTTCTAGATCCAATTGTCAAAATAAATATTCGAATCTAATGTCAATTCTTTTCGAGAAATAAGCGATGATATTTTTGCGGCAGGTGTTTCGTAATTTATTGTATTAATAAACCTTTCACTAATCTGTCGAAATAATTTCGTAGTACATTTAATAATGCTGTTTCCATCCGAGTTTGTTAATTTGTATTTACTCGTAAATTTCTAACATAAATTTCCCTTTAAATTAGAAATTCATTTAAATAAAAACAGTGTTTAAAATACAGAGGAACATTGCTTAATTAATTGAATAAATTAAATTGAATAAATGCCAAGACCAGAATATTCGTCGGATACTCATTCATTTGTTTTTAAAACAATTCTATTCCATAAATTGGATCGTTTCTTGAGACCGCGAAATTAAAGGTCCTACATGGAGAAATGTGAACTGCAAATTCACGATATTCGTGATATCCTTTCATTAAGCTCGGCATACTTCATAGTTGGGAAAGCAATCTAACTTGATATGAATTGATGCCACTATAATTGTACAGCATACAGAGACGTGAGTGTAACAATGAAGGATCGATATACTCACGTGTGTTAGGATTGCACGAGTTCAGTGACTTCACTTTCAATTATATCGTGTGTCGTTGCTTTCTATTCAGTTATCTTGGGAAGAAATTGCAAGGTAAATACGAAATAGAAAAATAGGTGTGTTCAAATATATTCAAAGTTTCTAATTCTCGTAATTAATTGCTGGAATTCTGACTGTTGTTCGTTATTCTTAAAATCGCCAGAATTGCTTGCCAAGTACTGGCGAAACTTACATCCTTAAAGTTATCGACCCTTTTTTAACTCTACAAATCTAAAACGACTGAACCGTGATACCAACTTGAAAACAACTTCAAAATGGTCATCGATCGGATGATCATCCCCCCCCCCCCTTCCCTCGCTAAGTAGTTTATTTTTAATTAAACTTTGTTGCAACATCAAAAGTGGGAAAAGAAATACATTTGCACATAGATGTAAAACAAATTGAAATATACAGAGTATATTCCAGAATAAGTAGCGAGAAGTCACATCGTGGTACATCTAAGTAATGAAAACATACAAGTTTATATAAACATACACATTTGACATTGTTTTCAAATTATGGTGAATTTGATTTTTAACTAAAACTTTACGTGTTTACTTTCGTAAGAAATGTTCAAGATAATGTTGCATTTAATGCAAGCCTCCACAGACGTATGTATCACCAATGTGAGAACTGTTTTGTTCTCTTCACATGCCCAGATACTGTCCGATTTTGCTGGGAACTTTGTTCAATCCAATGAATTTCAAATAAATTAAGTAAAAATCTCCACAGATACTGAGAAACAATATTGTTACACGGAGGATATTGAGTTCTGTTTGTAAACTGTTGGGAAGAATTGAACGACACGGCATACATACATCCAACGAAAGAAATACATACATATTACGATACAAAATCCACTATAGTTCGAAAATAAGATCAAATGATATAGGAACTTGTTTAGATATACTGAAGCTGTCCATAAAATTTTCCCCTTATTCTAATCACTTTCTACACTTGTATATTTAATTGTAAGTATTAGAAACTATTTAGAGAAATTTTTATACAGTTAAAATGATATAAATTAATATATACTTCAAACTTATTTGAATTTTATTTAAACTGTTGTAATTATATAAATTGACCATGTCGTATTCGTATATGATAGTTAAAACAACAAAAGGGAAAAATAAGTATCGAATCACGATCAATGCGATACTTACACCAATATATCTGCAAACTCTTTTGATGATTGAATTACTGCAGCAAGTGTACGTACACGAAACATATTGTGGATTATAAAATTTAATGGATCATGTGGCCCCATGATCAAATAATTATTGACAATTAATTGTGTACTCTTGAACTTCGTTTATATTTACAAGCACATAGAACATCGAAACATGCAGACTTCTAATCGAACATTTCACTTGCGACACATGACATACGTATATATATATATGTACATACAAACGACAGACACCGAGATTCGTTCGTTCCTTAATCAACGAATACAAATCCAACAATTGAGATTCATTCTTCGACGAACACAAAATGTGTAACTGCTAATACAACGATTAAACTCTAAAACGACAACATATATACCATATAAGTAAGGACTCACCATACAGATGTCGTCCAGCAATGAATTCTCTTGTATGCACGATTTTTTATTTATTTTTTTTTTTATTTTAATGAACGTTCATCGTCTATGTCTTTAGTCCCGTGGCAACACGTACGATCCGCACAGAAATTCGACCTTTGATTTCCTTTGTGGCAATATTTCTGTCACAGACAATAAGCAACCCGGTTCACTGCCGCGGTTATTCGTATCGACGTTGAAAATGAGCAACGAGAAACCGAACGAATTTGCCGCGGTGCATTTTCCACTCCCAAACTATCGTCTAATCTTTTAGGCTGTACATTTTCATGTTGAGTCATACGAAAAGACATACGAAACGACTCGATAATCTAGAAAATTAAAAAATTGTTCGTTGTCCTGCCTCTCGTGAATGAAGAGAAACGGTGTTGTGTCTCGTTACATTAGCGCGAAGCTCCAACTTGCTCGAACATGGACGCCACTTAAAGTAATTAAGAAATGTTCACGGAATGACAAGATCGATATTCCACGAGTTTTGATATGTCAGCAAAGTAAGTATAAAATGTACAGTGCTTCTGTCCTATCGTGTTCAGTTGAAATTATTTCATATTTTTTAAAAAATCGAGTCATTGTCAAAAGTAAATTTTCATCGTGTCAATATTGCGTGTTGTAGTTAATAAACAGTCTTAAGTATCTAATACAAATATTTGCATAATGTAACGTGTTCCCATGGGTTCCCTTTTAGTAAATTTAATTATTACGCTTTCGTTTGAGCATCAAAAAATGTGTATGCTTCAAACATGCTTCATAAATCAATAGAAAAGCTTTCATTTTCGTTTTTAAATAACACCCAGTTTTCTTGCAATCTTCAATTTCTGAGGATTCATTTCAGATATACTCTTTTTTATATCTCTTATAAAAAAATAGCGGAATGAATTTGAAAAACAACAAAAGAATATTCTGTATCTTCATTTGTTCAGGAAATGCTTCGTGTTACGTTTATTCGAGAATACGCTGTTTATAAAGCGCAGTGCATCGTGCTATAAAATTGCAACTGCGTAAAATTTCTTTGCACGAATGGTATTTCACGAGTTTAATTTCATTCCGGTTAACAGTTACGCAAATATAATAGGTTTATTTGATCAAAAACTTTCGTCCATCGTGTATCGCGGATGATTGAACGAGTTGTAATGCGCCACTCTTCGCTTTTCGCAATTTTCTGCAAATTTTTACACCAGGAGGCAATGTAAATTGTTACCTTATCCATAAATATTTTTAATTTATATCCGTCTGATATAAAGAAATTTAATCGTAAAATTGAAATTATTATAAATAAATTTGAACGAAAGCAATAAAATTTACACAAATTAATTTGCAATAAAATGTTGCTTCGTATTGTAACGATCGATTTAATCGACTGGATGATCCAGGGAGATAATGTTAATTAATTAAAGAATATTTAATCAGAATATACATTTTTGTTTGTTCGATAGAACACACCCTAAGCGTGTCTCGCTCTAGTTGAACCCATTCCGAACGTAAAATATCGTATGCTTGCGCGATAACTATAGCGTGTATATTCCCGATTGATAGCATCAGGTAAATTACTAAACGTGCATGCCTCGCATAACGACAAGCGTTTTCTGCAGAATCAACAGGTCAGACCTGAATCAAATCCTTATTCACCATTGTGCCAGGCGAACGTTTTTGCATCTGTACGTGCTTGAAGGCGAAATATGAACGGAAAGAAAAAAAAAAAAAAAAAAAAAAAAAGAAAAGGAAAAAATAACCGTTCTTTCCAATGCTATTAGGGAGAGAGCTTTTAAGTCGAATGTAGTAATTCAGCGAATGCATTTCAATTGACATCTTTTGTTGGTGCATGTCGGCGTACGCTCGTTGCTCGACCACCATATCAGAGGGTTTTGTTAACGAAAATTTCGCGTAGATCAGTGCGACGTCAAATAAACTCGAGCGTCGTGCAATTAAAGAAAAGATATAATCACTTCTTTACCGTGATTCGAGAGAACCCTTGTGAAGCATCGTGTCGAAACGCATCGCTATCTTCATTCACCCGTGTCATGCACCCTCTCTGATCTATACAAACCACTCTGTCGTACATACCACCTCCCAGTAGCCTCACCCCTGTCTCTCCATTCCCTACCCTCTTTCGCCATAGCTCACCCGCGCACTGAACCACAGCACATTTTCTCTCTCTCTCTCTCTCTCTCTCTCTCTCTCCCATTCTCTCTCTTTCTTTCCATATGTACCTCTTCTCTCGTATTCCCCTCTTTACCCTCGCACTCACAATGTATTACCCCTCTATCTCCATTTCTCGCTTCAACTACCTTTATTCCCTGCATACTTCATCCAGGGATGGAGAAAAATAAAAAGGGAAGTAAAAGAAAAAAAAAAAAAGAACGAAAGAAAAGGAAAGGAGAAAACCAGAGAAAACGACAAGTTCGAACGAAAAGCATCGAATGGTTTTCTTACGGTTTATCGAAAGAGTCCACAGAGTTAACAGATTGAGCTGCGTGTGGCAAAAAAAACTAATCGAATACGTAATGCAGTACTTATGTACTTCGTTTTACGTGTTATATAATTTTCCTTGTGTTCCTGGTTCATCGCTGATCGTGTCAGCGGCCGCGGTCATCCCCTTTCCTTTTCGTGGCCATACGTCAAGCAACGAGAGATCGCCGGCGGAGAGAAACAGAGAGAGAGAAAGAGAGAGAGAGAGAGAGAGAGAGAGAGAGAGACATAGAGAGAGAGAGAGAAAGAGAGAAGATGCGTTTATGCGACGCAGTCGCGGGACACGTGAACCACCGATGGAAAGGACAGCAGCGACAGCGAGAGACGATGATGGTGTCGAGAGCGAACGAACATGTACGAGTATCGAGATAGAGAAAGACAGATGTGCTCAGGGCGGAGAAGGTTCAGAGAGAGAAAGAAAGAGACCGATAAAAGGAGGAGAAGTGAGGGGGAAGAGGAAGGTGTATATACTGCACACGTCTCAGTCTCTGTCTCTCTCTCTCTCTCTGTCTTCCTTTTCGTCGCGCACCAAACCGATCGGCAATGTGTAGCCGCGTGCGCCACCACGATGGCCGATCGAAAAAAAAGACAATTAAGATGTCAATGACAAAAATGACGACGACGACGACGACGACGACAGCGACGACGACAACGACAACAATAACGACAACGACAACAACAACAACAACGATGACGACAAGGACGAGAAAGAAAACGTGGCCTCTCGAACCTACGTCGACGACGCTTAACGTCGGGGCTGCTCTGGGCGTCGCGGCGCTCACACATCGGCTCACTGAGCTCGAGGTAGGCGACACCGTCGGAACCGAGGATCGCGGTTACGGCCGACAAGGACCGAAAGAGCAAGCCGAGCTTTCCAGACGTTGTTGCGCACGCGCTTTTCCACAGTACGTCACTGTTCAATCAATTTTTAGCCATTGAAATTTCCGTTGGATTTCGGATCGATTACTTTTCCTTTGCCAAGCCAGTTTCGTTTCCCTTTTCCTTCTGAAAGATTCTCAACGTTCAGCACGAAACGTAAAGGCAAGGAATTAATCGAAATGTGCATTTGTGAGATATTAACTCGAAGAAAGATTTTGATACCTTTCGATTTGATCTTGATTCTTTCTTAATCTCTCAATAGGAGTATGCACTGTTTCCCATAATTGGTCTACTACATGTGTTTCCTTGAACATTCCTTTAAATTACGTTTTTCGAAAATATGTTACTGGCAGGAAAACGAGTCGCAGTTACCTAGTATAAGTTATTAAAATATTGAAGTGAAAGAGGTGGTAGTCACAAGGGGTGCGATGTCAGGTAACTTCCATGTCCACCGCCTCTTTTCACATTTCCTTAGTGATCATAGTTGATCTCCTCTCCACTTCATTAAGCGTTATTTCGCCACTGCAATTAAATTCTTAATGACGAGGAACATTCTTAAAAACCATTTAGTCGAAGGCATAAAAAAAATAATCGTGTACGTGCATATTTACAAGCGGCCGTGTGTTGCAATCACTTAATTGCTCGATTCTGATTGGGCTCTTTCGCGGGGGAGGGATGGCGGTGTTCTTGGTTCATGATTTGTGCGCTACATGTTGGTCGCCCTCCATTGGCTGGGTTACCTGAAAGGCCGACGAATCAGATATTCATATCTAAACCCTCGGTCGCTTTTAACCCTCGAACGAACGCCAACTATCGAAGTTCGGCCGTTTAGAATCGTTGGTAACAAAAGTAATTATAGACATCATCGGGATCTGTCAGTGAAAAACAACCAAGGGGGTGAATGTGCGGGACCATTCCGGTGTTGGGTGAGCATTTTTTTCAGCGTCAAATAATAGATGCGAGCTTGGTAACAGTAGGGTTGCAAGAGACGCGCTCTCGTGGTGAATGCACCAAATACCAGTGTCAACATGGCCGTTACCGAATTTCCGGGAGCGCAGTATGTGGAGAGACGCGAACGCGTTAGTTCAGTTCCTCTTTTCGTCCCGATAAGGAGTAACGTTGATACGCGTAAATATTAATATACTTGTTACAACAACATGAATTATCTTCTCCAAGATCGGCTAAATAGTGCACAAAGCGATCTGGAGAAAGGTACGTGGTCACCGTGTTCATTAAACAGTGTTTTTCAAACAGTTGTTTACGAATATTTTAGTGGCAGGAACACGCTAGTCTCCGCACGCAGCCTCCTCGACGCGCATTCGATCGATTTGTCGCTACATTTATTGGCATTGCCATTCAATAAATGCAAAACCGAAATCGCTGGAAATGCAAATGAGACTTCCGAATGAACGTGTCGTGTCTTTTGGCCAGAGTTCTGAAAGTTTTCTGTGAGAAATTAATTTTATTCCCGAATGAACAACGGAAATCTGTATTGCAACGTCGGGATTAATCGTTCGTTTATTCTTTTTCATTGCACTCGCGTTTTAAAACTCGCTCGTTAAATGTACTTTTAATTGAATTTGTTTTCTGACCTACGTGAAGAACATTGCTCAGTAAAACTATATAATTGTCACAGACACGTATACGAGTTACTTTTGAATAATTACGGCTGTTACGCACTAGTGCGAAAGAATATTGACGAAAACTTAATAAATTTACTAAATCTTAAATGTCGCTGGTACTTGATTAACACTAGACATACCGAAATTTCGGTCAATTACACGTCGGTTAATAATCGGTGAAATTCTCGGTTTTGAAATAAAAAGGAATCATATTTTTCTACAAATTGAATAAAACTATGTAATTGTCGGTTTAATGTGAGAAACGATACACGAGATAACTTTTAGATAGTAGTAATAAAAAAAAAAATTATTTTCATTTTCATTTTTAACAAGAAAGAACGATAATATAACAACTTCTTTCACCTAGAGATAGATGATAGACGTTTTATTCTTCTTTATCGCGGATAATAATTTTTCCGTCGATGAATTTTCCACCGACATACTTTCAGAAATTTTCATTTGTGACTTCGATTATGTTAAACTGAGTTGTGTTTAGAATTATTTAGAAATCCAGAGCAGATAACTATATAAAAGGAGGTGAATTTGTTTTCTGATCAAATGACGATAGACAGGAGGCTATGTGCATTTCTAATCGCGAAAAATAAAACTTAAGTTGAAAAATTTATTAAACGGTTGATCTAAGAATTGTTTAATGAAGTTCAAATGGACGAAAATCAAAATTTTGAAATTAATCGTTTGATTGGGCTGGTATATTCAATGTTAAATAGCGAGGAGACTGTTTAAACTTCATTGATTTCTTGCATTATCATTATTATCATTATTGAAGAACGTTAAACAATAAATAGAAAAAAATTATTCTTAATTCGTTGTACATTCGTCCATAAGTTCTATTTATAAATGTAGCTGAGAGTGTTTATTGAGCTCGTGATATAATAAGTGTATTGATACGAAGAGAATATAAATTTCTCAAGCAAAATGCAAAAATTTGATCGGACGCGAAGTGAAACATAACTGTGACATATGTTTCAATTAAAACGTTACATAAGACGTGTTGTGCGTCTACATTTTGCTTTTGAAATTTTTTATTCGTGTCAAATCATTCTAACAATTAAAGTCACGAAGTGAACGGGATTAAGTTTTGTTTTTTCGTACAAAAAAAAAAAAATCTACTTCGAAAACTGAGATTTTCTTTCGTTCGAACAAAGTAGTAAAATTGTTAAATATATGAACAAAATATTTAGTACAGTTCTCTCGAAGTATAATATAATAACTTTAAGTCATAACGGCATGCTCTTCAATGCATTTGTTAAAATTATCTACTCGCTGCTGCAAGTTGAAGTTTCATTATTACTGTAATTTCTCGTGTAAAATTATTATTATAAAATATTCGCGAATAAAAAACTTTTCAATAAATATTTATTTGTTAATATACAGATACCAAAAGGGAAAAAAGCGGAATGTTAAAATTGAACAATGATGAATCAAAACGATCAATTACCGAATTGTTTCCTTGGATTCTAGAATTTAGGAAAATGTGTAGATCTATACATACGTGGAAAAATATGTCATCTTTAACAGAGCTTATGCAATTTTATGTGAGGTAATGATTATATTGTTATAAGCTTGTATCATTGTTAGCTTCAGTTTACCAGTAACATCTTTTCTGGGAACTGGTTTAAAAATCAGTAAATTATATAAATTCATATATCATTAGAAACTGAAAAAAAACCAATATGTTTCCTTTATTGACATCAAATAACGAAATTATTACGAGTGTGCGTGATGGAAAAATTATTAGAACGCATTGTAATGAAATAGCAAAAGAAAAATAAATGAAACCAATAATTGTACAGTTCTGAATTTTTCTGAAGATATAATTTTCATAAATATTAAATTATAACTGGTGCTGGAAAATAATCATATTGCTTGAACAATTATTGTGAGATACATTGAAAATTGTGTTGAATAAAATTTATGTAGTAATAGTGATAGTAATAATATCATTAAAATAGTTTGAAGTTATAAATTATTAATTAACACAACTTTGAAAGCAAAGTTTATAGTGCTTTGAAAATTTTATGTAATTTTGTAATCTTATCAAGTTTTTTTATACATTTAGGACATGATTAAATCTTTATTATAATTAACATCAATGAAATGTATAAAATATACTTAAATCCAAATTTATCATATTAAAAAAATACACAGCTAATTCAAATAATAAAAAATTATACTAGTTTTAAGTCTTAGTTGTGATAGAAATGAATGGCATGTTGTAAATTTATAAGTTTTATACCATGTTAAGAAAAATTAAAAAAGCTTCAGAAAATAATTTGCTTACAGAAATGTAAGTGTCAGTGTAAATGAATGTTACACAAAGCCTTCAAGAGCTTCAAAATTAAAGGATTCTATTAGTGAGACTTTATTGTTATTCTTATATATTTATCGTGAACTTTCAGAGGTAAGCTTCTTTGCAATTTTGAAATATTTGCATGCTGTTTTTTTTATGTTACTGCAAATTAAACAAATTTCACCTTTTAGGATCATGATAGGTTCAGTTATTTAAATTATATGTCAGATTTATTAGCATTTTACATAGATATGGAATTAAAAGCATCTAGGAAAAGTAAAGAAGATCATGATAAAATATGTGGAAGAATTACTTCCTGTCTGTATGTTTATTTAGGTATGAAGATAATTGATACAAGTCGTATTAAGCATTGTGATATTATTCTAAAAAGGAATTTATATATGCCTCTTTCAGAACATTCCGTGGAACATTTATTAGATACTTTGATCAAGATACAATTTATGTGTCGCAGTTATCATCATATTTTAGATCCAATTATAACGTAAGTATAAGAATTGTTCTTAGAGCCAATATTTTCTTCAGTTACTTAGCAGATTGTCTATTAGTAAACAATATTTTGAGAGAAAATTCACATTAAAATTTAATGTCATACAATACATTGAATAATATATATTTATATTTCACTAATTTATTGGTTACAATTATTCTTTTTAGGAAAATAATAAGAGATATTCCTATACATCCAGAATCAAGTATTATGTATATTCGTTACTTTTTTATTTATCGTTTGTGGAGAAAAATAAATGAAAACGTGGCTGTAAAAAATCAAATAACAGCTGCTGCAATGGTATCTCTGGGTCCATTGCCATCTACATTCTCATCAAGTATATTAGAGGATGTGTTGCCAAAAGTGCCAAAGAATCAACCAAATTCTACAAAAACTCTATTGCAGCATAAATTTAATATAAAAAAGCACTGTGAAATGTTTGCACAATACTGCAGGAAAAGCGGTGAAAGTGTATACCAGGATGGAACTTCCATTGATTCTTCCAGTAGAATTAATTCTAATACGGTATTTATTTACTTTTTAATATAATTTTTTTTTTATACATATATTTTATATGTGTTATACTTGAGTCGTAATCAATGTTGATTTTCACTTTCAAACTGCAAAAAAAAAAAATATGATTTATAACGGTTTTTAAATGAAACTAATTATTACATAAAGTTATCTTTATGTAAACGATAAAAGTAATAAAATTTTGATTGAACACATACATAAAGATAACACAATTTTTGTTATGATGAAATTAATAATAATTTATGTTCATACACATGCTCAGCCGGAAGATAAGGTTAAGAAAGATATAGAGTATGTAGATAATAATGTGAATTCAATTATATCGGATAAAAATAAACAGAATGAATCTATTTCTTTGTTAAATAATTTTAAAATTCTAAATTTGGAAGGACAAACTAGTTTTAAATGTTTAGATACTTTTTCGAATAAAATTTCTACGAAGCATATTGATTCTAAAATAATTAAATCAAACAAAAATCGTTTGGGAAGGAAATGTAAGAAATCCAATCAAATTGTAATTATTGATTTAACTAGTGATACAGTGCTCGAGAAGTGTATAAAGAAAGGGAAATCTAGTAAAAAGTTGCCCTGGTTAGAAAAGGCGAAAAAAAATATCGATTCAAAGATAGTAAAATCATCGCAAAAGAAGAAAAGACAGAGAAACATGGAAAACAATTCGCGGAATGTTCGACATCGACCGGAAGATTCCTCTCAATCGGTACGCGAAACCGCGACCACGGAAGATCTCAGTGAAAATCATGAATCTGATACATGCCGTACAGTCGTCCTTAATAATGATGAGAATAAAATGGACACTAACGAGGAATTAACAACTTGTACAGAGAATATAAGAAAATCGATTGTTACGCAAGTCAATACTAAAGAAGTAAATGAGAAAACATCTACGGTAATCGATGAAACACTTTCGAGCAGTGTTGTTAATAATAATTGTTTAAGTAACGCGGATATTTTGAATATGCAGAGTGGCGAAGAGGTGAATAATAGTTTTAATAAACAAACTGTGATCAAGCACTCGATAGAAACGGACGTGTTCTCAAAGCCTGCAGAGGACGAAAAAGTTGAAAGTTTAAAAAATGTCTGTGATTTAGAAACAGAACGTCCAGGTGTAAATAATTCCACGATATGTACGCAGTACGATTCTGAGGATAATGCTGTTAGTTCTAATCGTTCTAATTTTAATGTAATAAACGATAAAGAAACCAAAAAGGTATTATCGCCGGACGACAAATGCGATGATAATGTTGTTCAAAATTCTGAATTACAAGACAATATCGATGGTCTATCGTTGTTGGCTAGCGTTTCACAGCATATACCACATTTAAAGCCTGAAACCGACGTGAAGTCCGAACAGATAAAAGTGAAAGATTACGCATCTTTGAGATACACGTGTTACAGTCAAATCAGCGATGACGAGGCGAATACAAACGATTCATCAAACACCGTCTCTCAGTTACTTGAAAATCCATCCACGGAAATTATTAATAGAATCGTTGGCATTTATCCCGAGGACACCATAGATAAACTCGCACTTCGCGTAGAAATAACGTCTAATGAAGCAGAAAATGGCAATGACACTGAGTTGTGCAATGTTATTTCTCATCCGGAAACAGGCATAAATTACGACATGGACACACTGACGCATAATTTGACCCCCATAGAGAACAATATGCAAACCATAAAAGAGAATACAAACGTAATATTGAACGGAGAAACTATAGTTCTGCTACAAAAGTCTCCCAACAGCAATCTCTACATTATAAACAAAGCAGTTGAGAATTCGGAAGATCACAACAGCGATGAAGATATCAACTTAAAGGAGAAGAACTGGATACCTCCAACCGAAGAGTGTGGACAATTCGAAGCTGTAGCTTCTTTAGATCTCGTTTCCAGACAGAATATCAAGCAAGAGTTCAATGATATTGCATCGAACTGCGCGATCCCGGGATTCAACGCGGTTGAACATCCTTTACATATTCCTGTCAGTCATCCGACCACCTTACCACCGATCTATGGAGCTTGTGCCGGAAATGCAGAACTGTGTGTACCATACCACAAGCATTGCACGTCAGTGACGTGCAATCTCCAAATTAACGCCACAACCTCCTTGCATTCCTACGCGAAATTGAACACCCCGTGTAAAAGATCACATTGTTCTTGTCTAAATTGTTCCTATGATATTGCTACGCATTGCAGACAATGTTCATACCCGGCTACAGATACTCACGTCTCCTGTATTGAAAATAGCCCATATTTTTTGCCGACGCATTCATCAGTACAAAGTCCTGCCGTCCACGAGCATGAGAAAGCAAAAAATATTTTGAAAAATAAATCATTGGAGCAATTGGAACTGCAGTGCGACTCGGAGAAAGATTTATTCAAAAAAGATACAGATAATAAATTACCTTTGAAAAAGAGACTGAAAGCGCGTGCCATGGCATACGGCGAGGTAAGTTATCCAGCTGTACCTATGATATCCATAGCTGCTTTAGAAGTGTTGGACGGTACACGAAAAAAATCCGATCAAATCGTTAAATCTGAGGAGTCACATGACGACTATCATTACAATTCCCATTTGATCCCGGGGAAAAATCGAATACACGTGTATCAAGAGTCTTGCCTTCAGAGGACAGTGAAAACATCCGCGCAAGAAAAAGAGATGGATCTCTCGAACGTGACGTCGATGAAACAATTCGGGATAGAGACGATGGAACAGGAAGGAACGTATAAGAGGGTAAAAAAATCACAGTCACATCTACGCCAAACAAGAAGCTCAAAAAGAAACGTTCCTAAAGTAAATTATTCTTACACCGATGTTGATCCGGAATGGAATCCGTCCCGTGTGTCAAAACGCAAACGTAAAAAGACTAGTCGATGATCGATACCACCTCATTGTGAAAATTCATTATTATAAGAAACTTTTGTGGAATTTAAGTAATTAAATGTACATGGATCCTATAAGACTGTGGCCGTAAACCTGTAAATATTGTACAAACGAGAAGATGAATCATCGTGAAAAGATATTTGCATACCATCAAAGTGTATAGTACAACACCCGAAAATCAACATTAGTGTAACTTTTCGAAGAGTTTCAAAGTAAGATCATGATATTTAGATCGTACCTGTATTTCGTTGGACACAAGTAATTTTATACTAAAACAGGAAATTCTTTAGTTTCCGTAATTTCTTCTGCGTAAAACTGTGTAATATTAGTAGTCCACTTTATTAGAGTTCAATGAATAATTGATTTTGATATAGTTTTAATAATTTGAGTTAAATTGGTTGATCATATATATTTATATATATGATTTATAATCATTTCAAGCAAAATTTCATCATTCGTATCATATTTGAAATGTTTTATATAAATCGAATAAAACACTACATTTACAAAGTAATTGTATGCAAAGATTACGATCTTATATAGAAGGTGAGATAATTTATGTTAAAATAATTTATGTTAAAAAATAATTTGTATAGTATAACAGTTTAATATTTTTATGTGTTTTAAAATGAAATACTCTATATGTGTGCATGTATGTATGTATGTATGTATGTACCTACACAACAAAGTATAAATGATCTTTATGCATAAAATTATTATTGATATTGTGAAACATTACATTTTATATTTTTCAGTTTGATGGAACAAAATTAGTTAAATGCCAAAAAATGAGACAATTAGGTAGATGACAACGTTGTAGTTTAAGAAAATTTGGGTAGGTAATATTAACAATAAAATATAATATAATATGACCCGTATATAAATATTTTCAAAATGTATATAGAATTTGACGCTGAGTGGAATAATTGTTAAATGTACAGTAGTGCAATTTCAAGTTTAATGAAGCTTTTTATTACCCACTTTGGCAATGTGATACAAGGTTGCCTGAACTTACGCCTGATATTGCTTGCTTAAAAAAATTTGGGTAGGTAAGAACAAAATAACACAATACAAGACGTATATAAATATTTTTAATATGTATTTAGCTTGTGTTATTACATATACAAAAATTAAGTAAGAAAATATTTTATCATAAAAGTGTTAAGTATTTTGTACTCTCTATTTCAGATTAATTATTTCTTCATGTTGAAAAACCTCAAGGAATTATTTAATTCCGAACTGTGATGTCAATATATTTGC
Source organism: Frieseomelitta varia (assembly GCF_011392965.1). Classification (NCBI taxonomy): domain Eukaryota; kingdom Metazoa; phylum Arthropoda; class Insecta; order Hymenoptera; family Apidae; genus Frieseomelitta; species Frieseomelitta varia. The sequence goes on from NW_025109339.1 coordinate 152,435, forward strand.
CAAATGACATAGTAATAACAGCCATGCAAGAGGAGAACAGGAAATATCAACTTTCTTCAATTTTTTAAAACCCGTCCTCTTAACATATATCAACAGTATTTGTTACAAATATACTCGTAGAGATCACAATGCAAGTAGAATAGCTAGTCAAAGTTTTTAATTATGAATTAAAACTTTTTTAATTTACATAAAATAGAAATTACGAAATAGTAATATGTATTCAAATATTTCAGGTTAAAATTGAAAGCGTCGCGTGAAATTAAAAAGATGTACTTAGACTTTGTATATGTACCAAAACGATAGAGCTTTGTCACCCGAATTTATAGCGCCTTTACATAATTTATATTTTAAAAATTTAACATATATTTTTAAAAATTATTCAATTATTTTTTCCAAGTGTCTGAATAAAGCATATCTCATTGTACAAATTTTACATAAAAAAAGTAATGTAACTTTTGAAAGTTAAACATTAAAACTATCTTATGAATTAATCGCAATTAATCGCAGAAAAGTGATATAATTTAATGAATTTAGTTAATTTTGTTTTTTTTTTCTTCTATTTTTATTTCTAATTAACATATTTATGGTTATCATTTGGATTGTACAGTGCCATATTTTTATGTCTAATATCTGTGATTATTACGTACTTTATTTATACAAAACAGTTATATAAATCAATAATTTGTTTTAAGAAATATGTGAGAAATTTATAATTTTCATCTCTAATGTTGAAAATATGGTATTTGTTTTTTATAAAAATAATTATAGTATTTTATAAAGCAACTTTTTCTATACAAATGACACGAAATTTTGTTTCAATTTTAGAAATTATAAGTAGTAGTAGTAAGTTTTACGATATACAAAAGACAAATGATATTAATGCGAAAGATAAATTCTTATTGCTTCTTTATCGTTACCATTTATTTATTTAAAAAAAAGTCTGATAGTTCTAAATTAAATTTATAATTCGATGTTAATTATCAAAATAACGTGATTAAACGATTGCCAATTGTTTTTACTTATGTACATACATAAATGTATGGATAGTTTATTACTGACAATGAGAAAATTATCCTATGCGAGAAGCATTTATTAAGGACGTTCTAATGTCCTAAAATATAATTTAGAGTAGTAACATTACATCAAATACCTCATTCATTCGTGTTCATAAAATAAAATTGAATCCTGTGTATTTCTAGGACGTTCTATCATAATAACTTATATTTACCTATATTTATAAATTATCTGCATTAAACAATGCATAGACTGGTTTTTTTATGAAAAATGATTTAAACATATTTACCTCATATTTACGTTCCCAGCGTAAATTTTTTACGCTTATGGTTAAGGTTAAACGTAGTTTGCAACAGGGTACTCGTTTACATATTCCTGTAATATCTTTTTCTTTATATATTTAATTATTTTTAGTTTAACTATATAAAATCATGTGTCTATGAAATTTGGTTTTATTTATAATACTTGCAATACTTGACTGTATGTCGATTATGTAAACGCATTTTTAATATAATTATGTTCATTAAAGTGATTTTATTCTTTATATAATACTCCAAGTAAAAATATTTTTATTTTCTGATCATTTTCTATAACATATAGTAATTAAATTTTGTCATTTTTCAAATAAAAGAGGCAAGTAGAATAAGATATGCATGAAAAATAAAATTATTTTAAACTTTAACAAATAATAGAAACTGTGTATACGACTGTAGTTTATGTACATCAAAACTATTTTTAATTGAACTTTCAGAAGAGTAAAAGTATGAAAATTGAAGTTATTTTGGATTTAAAATGCTTTAGAAATATCTATAATATAAATATATGTATCTATAATATAAATATAAATATATATATAATATATATATATATATATATATATATATATGTATATTTATAATATTTATGTACAATAATTGTTAATATATACACCTTTAGGCATCTCTAGATCGTTTGTTAACATGTAGTATTAACAATATAATAAAAGACTAAAGTAAATTTATATTTATTAAAATATGTTTAGTAAATTTTTATATAAATGTATATTTTATTATTATTATTTATATATGTAAAATATATAACAATGTGTATTTTTAAAATATTTTGTTCTTTTGTTTAGTTTTTATGTTGCAGATTGTGAAAAATTTAATATAATTTGATACTTCAATTGTAATTTACATGACTCTTATATAATTAAATATTAATATTAATATTAATATTTACAAAGTAATGCAAATAATATCTGCATTAATCTTGTTATAGAATTATTTAATAGAATATAATAGCACATGTTTTAGTGTAAAATTTGTATTATGTCTATAATGTTTCAAAAATTAAAAACTGCAAACTGTTGGAAATTAGAAATTATTTTATTTAGCTTTGATACATATTTTTAAACAACTGATTTTAAAATTATATAAAAAAGAAAACATTTTTTGTTATTTAAATATATATGATAAAAATTTTATTATCAAATTAAGAAATTTTATTAAACTGTTTTTCTTTTCCTACTTTATTCCAAAACTGTTTTACTATGCAATAGTAATAGAAATATTTCTACTATTTCAACATTGTTTCTTACATATTTATAACATACTTAAACTCGCGCTTTTTCTATAGTTTCTTTTTTTTAGATCCTATTTATTTTGCATTAACTACTATTCCCTTAAATGTTCACACTGTGAAACTTCAAATATAATAAATGTATATAAAGTAACTGAACGGATGTCTTCATTAATTCAATAAAACTAAAAATTAAATTTTATACGATCTTAAAAATAATCTACTAGGATCAAGTATACTTCATCGTAATGAAAAAATTAAGCTATAAAAAATATAATAGCGATTCATAACATGAAAAAATAAACAAAAAACAATATAAAAATTTTTCGTTCAAGGCTTCGTTTTCGAGAAAATCGAGTTTGAAAATTCACAAGATATTTACGGGAATACATCAAAAAATAGTTACTCAATCTAAATACTAAACGTATTATATATTTATGTGCATTTTAAAAGTTAAACATTAAAAATATCTATATTAATATCTTATGAATTAATCGCAATTAAAAGTTAAAACGATATAATTTAATAAATTATATCGTTTCTGGCAGTCAGTTGCGTTTTTTTTTAATTTTTATCTCTAATTTTCGTATGATGTAAATACAATTATATTAACAATATAATAAAACGCTGAAGTGAATTTTATTTATTAAAATATGTTTAGTAAATTTTTATAAAAATGTATACTTTATTATATATATGTAAAATGTATAACAATATTTATTTAAAAAAGAAATTTTATTCATTTGTATAGTCTTTATATTGTACATTGTGGACAATCTATACAATACACAATAATTTGATATTCAATTGTAACTTACATAAATCTCGTTCGATTAACATTAATGTTTATAAAATAATACAAGTAATAATACCTGCATCAATCTTGGTATAGATTTACTAGAATATAATGGCACGTTTTTCATTTTTCATACATATTAAGATTAATATAGTTTTAGACTTGTATTCATATTTACGTCTATAACGTTTTAAATTAAAGTCTGAAATGCACTGTTAAAAATTCAGAAACTACTTTATTTAGTTTTGATACATATTTCAGCAACTGATTTTAGAATTATCCATGTAAAAAAGAAAACATTTTTTGCTATATTAAATATACATGGTAAAATTTTTTTGTAATAACTATCCAAATTAAGACATTTTATTATATTGTTTTTCTCTTTTCCTATTTTTTATAAAAACCTTTTATCAATATTATATTTTTCCAATACAATAATAATAGAATATATATTATGAATAATAATAACAATAAGAAAAAGAAGAAGAATGATGATGATATCATCATAATGATAATAATAATGATAATGATAATAATAATAAGAACAATAATAATACATATTATCATTACAGTAATAATAGAAATATTTTTATTACCGCAAAATCATGTTTATATATTTAAGACATAGCACTCTAGAATACTTAATTAAAGACGCGCGTTTTCTATAATTTCTTTTTTTAGAGTATATATAAAATATCTAATCATATTATAATTTTTTGATATTAAGGTCATTAAGTAATATAATTGTCATTGTAATTGTTTATATTATTATGATTTTATATGTGGTCATTATCGTTCAGTTTTCAATTAATTAAATTTTCAATTAGTGGCCGTTTTTATATTTTTAGAAAATTGATTTTATTATTTAGTATACATTAAATAATGTATACATTATTTCTTTGTTTAGCAAGTCTAGTAAAGATTTATTTACAAATATATCTAAAAAAATTCGTTTCTGCAGAGATTGACTTAATTCGGAAACACTTTTACATTTAAATCGACTCATTTAGTATATTCTTCTGTTTATTTGTACACATTACACCTAAAAATGAAAACATCATTTAGTATCAAATATATCAAGTACAAATGAATGATTCGTAATATTTTTACAAATTCTAAAAATGTGGAGTAAACTTACCTCTCAATAGTATCACATGATATTATATAAGTATTATATAAATATATTATAATTTATTTTTTTATAATTTATAATTAGGTACATAAAATGTAGATGCAATATTTACAGAGCAATGTATATTACGTGACGATGTCAGTTCATTCATAAATTATTGACTATATATAAAAATAAATTAAATAAAGTTCCATGAAATCAAAAAGGAATGCAATATACCTTTTTTCTAAATGAATTTTGATAGGGGCAACATATTTTCATCTTAAACACTTGTTCTAGTTATATATAGAACGTTTTCATACCATATAAATTTTGTTTAAAATATTTTTTTGTACAATCAATAATTTACAAACAAATTAAGGTTATCACATTAGATACACTACCTTGTACATATTGCATTATCATTTTTATCACATACAAATATCACAGATACTAGAAAATTCACAACCATAAATATCAGTCTTGAATTGTTTTATGCATAATTGCGCTTTTGCTTCTATAAAGAATTCTAATTTTGTAAGATGTTTGAAATATTAAAATATCTTCTACTGTTGATCTTCCACGTAGAGAATTTTTAATATTAATTATTGTTTTAAAATTTAATATCAAAGTTAAAATTAAATGTTATCAAGATTTTTATTTTGTAAAACTATCATATTATGTTTTTAATGTTGCTAGACAATGCTATATATAAATTTTACTTTATAATTACTTATAAAGATATTTAATGCTATAAAACTTTTTATTTATTTATTCAAAATAATAATTTATATATTTAATAATATTTTAAAATTATAGCAAAAAGAAATTATATTTAAAATATATTTCAAGAAAAAAAATTATCGAAAACATCAGAAGTATAGTTACCTTTCTTTCTGAAAACATGTTTTTTTGCAAGTTCTGTTGATTCATAGGACTAACAATTGTATTTGCTTTCAAACTTGAATATTTTGAATTTAATTTTCTTTTCTTCAATGGTATATCTTCATCCGAAGTTGTTTGTTCTTTAGTAGAATTTTGTAACTGTACATCTATATTCGATAATGACTTAGTACATTTTATAATACTTGAAACTTCAGTTATATTTTTATCTGTTGTAAGATTTGCTTTTGTAGTATCCGTATCAATGTTTATATTTCTTTCTGATATTTTGAAACAAAATTTATCTTCAGGTATATGTGACTTCTCTAATACACTTGATATTCTTGAATCTTCCAAGATGTCATCTTCCATGATGCACTGATTCTGTAATGTAGACTCTTCCCTGTAGATTGTATCCACCATAGAATCTTCATGAAGATTTAATAAAGTTTGTTGAGACACATTTAACTGTTCAGCACTTCCACATGTTAATTGATTATTTACATTTTTAGGTGAAGTTTCACATTGCGATGTATAAAATGTTGACTGTGGTGATTCACATGTATTTTGCATATCTTGATAATTGAGAGAATTAATAATAGTAATCTGTGAACATCTTAAACTCAATTCATTCTGATTAGATTGAATCATAGATGAAAGTAATTCATTTTTTTCTTTTTTCACTTTAGTTTTCTTTTTACACCTTAATGTTCGTTTGGATGATCTAGATTGTGCATTAATTTCTATTTTACGTTTTGTAATATGTTTTTGTTTTTCTTCACAATTATCCTGCATACTTTTTTGAGTGTTTCTCTGTTCTAAAGAACTTTTATCTTGTTGCTCAATGCACTGCGATGTTATGTCAGTATTACACGATAAATCTGTGGAAGACAATAAATCACAAGAATTCAAGAATTCTTTTGTTATCAAAGGACTAGTTACAAGTTCTACAGATGTATATTTCTGTGATAATTGAACATCATCTTCCTGTTGATTTAATACAGAATTCATTGATTCATTTGATGGAATGTTATTGGAAGTACAAATTTCAGGTAAACCTCGCATTTTTATATTATTCAATAATTGGGTTTGATTAGTAGTATTTTTCTCTTGAAAAATATAAAACTTTTCTATAACATTACCAGTATTAAACTTATCAATAGAACTAGAAAGACTGCATTTAGGAAACGATTCTCTCTCTTCAGAAAATATGTTATCTGGATTGACTAAATTCGTTGATTGACTAGAGAATGAAGGTATACTTTTAATTGGTGAAGGAAATTCAAATGCTGCTTCTGTGTCTGTGTTTAATTCAAATCCAATCATATCTATGTTGCTATTAGCAAAATGATTTTGGTTACTGTACAATTCCTCATCTTTTTCTGAAAGTGTATTTTCCAAATCATTATTTTCAGTTGTTTTTTCTTCAAAATTGAATTCAGATATATTAAAATTTTTTGTTAGAGGAATTTCATCCTCAAAATTTTGCTCAATTAATCGCGGGTTAAGTGTTTGTACATTTGAGTACAAATAGTCACTCGAAGACAAACCCATATTCGAATCGAAATCAAATGAAGAATTTAATATTCCAACTCTTCCAAAGCTATCTTTAGATAATGATGCTTGACAATTTTCTGCATCTAACAAAGTGTACATTTCTTCTGTTTTATTGGTGTACACATCTTCAGATTGTGAAAAAAAATCTGTAATGCAGTTTAATATACTATCTGAATTGTCATAATGAAACGGCGACATCAACGGAGATTTTAAATCTCTCCAAATTTTTTGTTCATCTTCAATTGTTTCTTGTACATCGCCGTTTAGAACACTATCAGAAATATTAGTCTTTTCGAATTCGTTTATGAGCCGTGACTTTCCTATATCGTCTTCTTGTGACAGATTTTGCAATGTACATCACCAATGCACATCGTGATTTGTTTTCTTGAAGTATTTCATATCATGGATAAAAGATGCATCACAAGTTTGATTATTTGTTAGTAAATTAATTTTATGTTGATTTATATCCTGTATCTTATTTTTTAGAATTTCAAAACTTTCATTATTTTCTTTCTTAATATTGTGTCCAAATTCAGATTTTATATGATTATAGATAAGGCTTGAAGGTAATTTGTTTTCCAGAAAAATATTATTTTTTCCATAAGATTGATATTCTTTTGGTTGAGATATTAATTTATTAAATTCATTTAGAAAATGAAAATCTTGACAGTTGCACTTATTTAATAAGTCTTTTTTTTCATATAGCTCTAAAATTTTACTAAGTATTTCTGTATCTGTTAATGAATTAATATTTTGTATCCAATCTGATAACAATGATTCTGCACATTGATTTCCTAAAACTGTAGTAAAAACAGTACGTACGTTCATCTTATCTAATTCTGATCGCTGTTCTTCTGCGTGAATAGTTATAATATGTTCGCTAATACGATTTAAAACGTCCATACATTTGTCAAGATCATTTAATATACACATTATATTTTTGTCGCAAATTGTTGTCTTATCAATAGTATTGCTATCCATTGTATTTTGTGTTACATCTTCGCTCTTTATTGTATTAAATATATTACTATTATGACAAGAGAAAGGTTTCACTTCATTCTTCTTGCAGCAGTCTATACAGTCACGAACTTTCTGAACAATGTTTTGTTTCATCGCTTGCGAGTTATGACTATTTTTAAATTTTAAATCGTGTAAATGATCATTTTGTACATAAATAGATTCAGTTTGGCAATAAGTATTTTCTTCTATCACATTAGAATCTTTATTCGTTGGTAACTCTTGTTTTATAGATTGTATATCTGTAATATTATTTTGGCACTCCTTTGACAAGAATATTGTCTTTATGGAACTTTTTGACTGAGAAAACAATTCTTTATCCTGAGCATCTATTTTATTAGACTCATTGATTGCATTTCTAAAAGAAACACTATGTTCAGAAGACATATTTTCATTCCTACTTTCTCTCAGTAGATTTAATACAGTTTTTGGTTCTTTAATATTTTGTCCCACGATGCTCAAAAGTTTCAATAAATATAAAATTTTATTACGTTGCACATCCGTTTGTTTTATTAATGAAGTACATGTGTCACATTGTTTATTTTGGAACATAGATTTTAATTCATTATTTCTCTTATTGAGATCAAGTATATTTTTTTCCGATATATCAGTATTATTTTGAACTGATTTTTCTTCTGTTAAAGTACAATTTTCTGTACTTTCATTAACTTTATTGTTCGAAACAGGTAATTGGAAACCAAAGTTATCTGCATTGTAAGCATCTGCAATTTTTAATTGATTTCTATATTTTATTCCATTAATTTGTTTTTGCATTTTATATTTCTTCTTCACCATTTTTAACCATTCTAAACTTCTTTGACACCCTTTCTTCTTTTTCTTTGTATTCGTTTTTAACTCATCTTCAGTTAAATCAATCAAAATCACTGCTCCAGAATTTGACACCTTTTTATATTTGTTCTTGTTTCTTAATGGAAAAAGTTGTTGATTGCTATTCTTGTTACTTTTCATTTCCTCCTCAAAAGTATGATTATTTTCTGAATTACCTATATGACTTTTTTTGAATTCACAGTTTGTGAAACATTTTTGGGTATCATATGATAAATTCTAAAAATAACGAAATATATTATAAATGTCATTATGCGATAAATATTAACAAAAAGTTTACCTGTGATAATTCAAAATTTAATTTGGAAGTTCTTAAGTGGTTATCTTTAAATTCAGCAGACATTGTTTGTTCTTCAAATATTAAAAAATTTTTACATGCAGTTTTTAAGTCAAATACATTTGGTTGTAATAGCCAAATAGTTTCATTTTCAAGCCCTGTAGGTACTTTAGGTATTATGTTTAATAATTCATTATGCATTTTTGGAATACATGGACCCAATATTGTTAGAGCCATTTTATTCATTTGCTTTTTCTCTTCAACAGTTTCTTTGGTTTTTTTCCACATTTTTAAAACAAGCAAATACCTGATATAATCAATGTCTGTCAAAGATTCTACACCTTTTTTGAAAGTAGTAAAACTTTTCCTAATATAAAAAGAATAGATTATATCATATAATAAGATATTTTTTAGACTAAAAAGCAAAGCATATAAAACATTTACATACATGAATATAAGATCATAAATTTTTGCATATTTCTTAGTGACAAACTTAAGTCTAAGTAAAACTCTGAAAATATGCTTTTCTGAATTACCTAGAATGAAAATTAATAAATAATACTTTGCATCTTAAATTAGGAAAAAAATTATATTTCATCACTGTAAAATGTCTTTTACATTAAACTTACTTAAATATATCCATAATGCTGAAAGAAGTTTTGAAGCAACTTTAGATGAATCCATAGTGCATTTAAAAGTTTTAAGCTCTATGTCTATATATATCCCCAACAACACTGACATCTGGTTTAAATATAAGTTGCAATCATTAACATGCTGTTAAGAATATTTATTAGCAAATTATTTGTATATTATTATCTTCATTAAATTCACAATTAATAATTAGTAATTTCTGACAATACCTCTTTTATATCATTCCAATAAAGATGAAAAAATATCAGTGTACTACTTAGGTGATTCTTCAATTTTATAATATCCAGTGTCTTTTCGCAATATGTATTTACACTGGTTAAAATATGTCTAAAATATGAATCATTAGTGGTCAATTATTTTTAATTTTATGAATTATAACTTCTAACGTAAATTATATTGATTTTTTTTAATTTCTAACTACTTATATTGATTTTTTTTAATTTCAGAAAAAAATAATCATCTTACTGTGTATAAAGCGAAAGTAAATGTTTTAACAATCGGTAACTTCTATGTCCCACAGATGAAGACATTATTTTATTAAATTTATTGATCCATGGAAATATATTTTCAGATGATTTAACATCAATAAAACTATTATTCTCATGTTCTTGATTTTCACATTTCTTTGACATATTAATAGGACTATTGCGTATCCGTATTAAATTTATTTCATCTTTTTCATCCATTATTTCTTTTTCTAAACTATATAAATATTAAAAAAAAAAATAAAAATCTATGTAAGATAAATTTTTTTGAAAATATATATATTATCGTTAAATAGCATTCAATTAAGACTACAGAATGTTAATAACTAATATGTTAATTCCTATACCTCTCGTGATATAATAAAATGATGTATATTTAAATGATTTATATGTATTAATATTTAATACTCGATGAATTATTGTTTAACAAACTGTCAATCAAGATACAAGAATTGCTTCTATCAGCGTCCTATGTAGAATGAGCCGCAATTTTCAACAAAAATTATCTTATTAAACCTACAAACAAACAAGATTACATACATATATTATAATATATAAAAATATAACAAATAAATTTTTCTCAATTTTCTGATTTTTATGTTACTCAAACGATCAGTCAGATCTAAAAACCTCTTTGATACTACGTACAACGTGATTAGGAACATTTAAAAAATTTCGAAATGTATGAAAAAAATGTTCTTTCAAAAACAAATAAGAAGATAAATGGATCTCTATATAACGTATTTATTCGACAATTGTTCATTAACTCAAACTCGTCTCTTAATGAATTATTACGATGATATTATAAAAATGAAAAACATCACTTTTTTTAAATATAGATCAAGCGCCGTACTACACCAATCAAACGCAAGAAAACAAAATCGTGCTACTGAATGGTGGATCGTACACGTGTTGTAACATAATATTTAATATAGCCGATACACCGTCACGATCCATAAGGGTGCATACACATTTGTTACTGTTGCACACTTGAATTTAATGATAACATTGGATTCGATGCAGGACCTGAATTTCTAATTTGTAATCGCAATTCTAATTCTCTACGTTAGTTCATCGTATTTCAATTGAACAGACGACGATTAAGGCTCTTGATCTTAAGTACGCGGAAACGTAAAAGCGCGTTCGATAGTTCCATTAGAGTGGGCCACTTTCCCGAACATCCGTCGGAAGAGCCACAGCAAGCAACGAAATCATATATAGCAACGAAACAGCGTCTAACGTTTCTTATCGTGTTATTTTTCACACGTTGGACAACACAACAACACAGCGAGGGTACGGTAACAAATATGTACGCACCTTAATATAACCACGTGTTTGATGTTTAAACACGTCGTGCAAAAGATCTGAAAGAATACAACTTTGTCAACAACGTGAGAGCGCGAGTTCCTCCCCGACGCGAATTTTGTTTTTAGAAGCGTGGCGAGGATGCGGAAACTAAATACCCCCCCACTTTCGTCATTTACACCGTGCGTTACATCGTTTACTACATACATACCCGCGTACAAAATGAAACTGAATGAGGGCGGCCGTCACTTTTATTTTTCTCTCCTCGGACACGAAGCGGTCTTTGGAATTTCAGTTTTCTCGCGTTCGCAACGATAAAAACCGCACACGAAGAGTGAATTTATCGCGGTCTGCGCCGCCTGCTGCCCGTGTGCTCGAAACTTACCACTGCTCTTCGAAAATCGAGTGAAACGCGACGCCTGGCGTCGATGCTAAATCCACGTCGCCGTTGTCCTAGCATTTAGATCATAAATACGGAAGTTGCGGACACAGGTACGGACGCACTCTCCGAGGTGCCCCTGCGCATCGTTCGAAATAACCTTTCCTCTTACTTGCTAGTGAAATATACTATGTATTTAAGCGTCCGTTTCTCCGTCTCGTCAGAATAGATTCGATACTCAGTGTTACTTAAATTTCGATGTTTCTACGTGCTTTTGTACATTCACTATGGCTAACAAATACCTTCGAGTATTATTCGAAGAATATGTATCGTGAATTATTTATACGCGTCATTTGAAAAGAAAAAGTAAATAGAACAACACGATTACGTAATTCTATTTTACGAATAAATATAACCGTAATTTTATCGTAACATTTCACGCATATTTCACTGATCGATTCCCTCGGATCGCGAGCATCGAGATATCGTGTACTTATGTTAAAATTGACAGGCGTAGGTAGGTTAATGTCAATGAAATTACTGAAAAAAGTTTCACAATCCCGTATATCACGCCGCCACGTGCGATTGATTCGGGATTCGGTGAGAGAGAGACAAAAAAAAACACTTTGGTACGTACGCCCCTGGAGAAGAGAAGTTGCACACCGAAGCGCAGACGTTGCTTGAACTTTTGAGCTATAATAACCGCTAGCGGCCGATCACGTATGTGACATGGCGTCCGGGTAGAAAGAAAGTTGACTGTTAAATAAGCGTTAATGTTGTTTTTATGACATTGACCAACCGAAAAGGGAACATCCGAGGCCGCGAATTTCCCACAGACACCGGCATTGATGGTAATGCATGCGAGGAAACCACAAAGGATCAGCGATGGGTAGGGTACCGCCATCAAATACCCAATCCTGACACAACCAACCTCTACTCACCTCACCTCTCATCTCCCAAACTCCGTCCCATCCGACCTATTCGATATTACTACTACCGCTATTCGTGGGATAGTTTCCACGATGGACTAATTATTTCTCCATCGTGGAACACCCGCCGCGTAGCAACTGCATTCACTATTTATTCTCTATGGTTTCAGGTACTTCGAAAAGCACCAGGCCCATCCCTATCAGGTAAATATCGTGAGCAATTGGTGTCGGGGGTTTTGGAGTGGGGTAATTCGTGCACAGTGCGACTGGCACGCACGATTTTACTGCGATTCTTTCGCATTCTCTCTCGAAATAACGAGGATCAATTCGTTTTATGTTCGCGCTTTTTTTTCCCCCCTTTGAATAATTACGCGATCGGCTGTGCCAGTGGCTCTTTCGCGTTTCTTACATTACCATTTTTTTCCCCTCTCTTTCTCTCGATATCTTTCTCTCTCTGTCTCTCTCTCTGATAGCTTGTCATTAATCGAATTACGATCGGTAGAAATTGGTTATAAAAATTTTCTCGTAATTCTCGAGAACGTGTGATATATTTTTTATTTATCCAAAACTATTTCTCGTGCAATTTACCCGCCTGTTTTGCCCTTTAGTGCAAAGCAAGTACTAAACATAGTTTGTGTATGTGTTTGTGATGTATATACTCTCTATGTATATATGTGTGTATATATATATATGTATATATATATATATATATATATATATATATATATATATATATATATAGAGTATATTTGTGTATGTTTGTAATGTATATATATTCTATATATATTTGTGATATATATACATTAATATATACATACATACATACATACAGCATACATACATATATATTTTGCTTCAGATTCCCATGATGAGTGTTAGAATAATTTTGTTTGCGTAGTTGCTTCACAAAAGATTTGGTAATACGAATTGAAAATTATACATATTGCTTGAAAATATCGTTTTTCTTTGCTATAAATTTTACATGTAAGAAATTCAAAACTTTGGAATTGTGTGTTATATTACATTACAAATAACATGTATTATTTTTGTTATATATTCTTCACGTGAGAGAACTTAAAATCTTATCTTACAAATGTTAAGTCATGTTGAATTATACATATTTTTTAAGTGTATATAATATTATCTTGTGTGTAGATTTGTTTATTCTTTTTTTTTATATAGTTTTGTTGATTTGTCAAAAGTATTGAGATAAATGGTATGAGAAATCTGACATTTTTGTTCAAAATTCACATCAAAATTTCAACTATATATTGTCCTTGAATTCAATTATTAAAAACGTGCATTTATTTTGTATGCTTTTTAACATAGTTTTGCAATTTGTGTTCATTATCAAAAAAGTACTACGCAAATTGACATAGTTTTGTTCATTTTGATAAAAGATAAAAATTTTATTTGATCTTGTAAACATAACCTTACTTTTAGAAAATCAATAATTCATTCTTCTACATTATGCAGATTACTAATAGTACATTGGAACTGTTGTATGTATACATTAATTAAAGTTTCTTTTGCATTATTTGTAGTTGCGTTTTAATAAAAATAACAATTTGATGCTGTTTTAATTATGCTTATTCATTCATTTTTTGTTTTCATATAAGCTATAAAACTAGTAATGTTAATTTTTCTCTAATAAGAATTATTTCTATGTGTAAAATTATTATTTCCTGTGTGTAAAATTGGAACTTAATATAATAAACAGTTTTGTGTATGATTGTCTTCTGTAGCATATATCTCTAGTATATTTTCATATACAATAAGTATATGAAAATTTTTATGATAATATTTTACCAAATATTAAATTTAGTTTTTTTATATTTTTAATAGATAAGTGAACAGATTAACATTTATGAAAGTAACTTATTAAGAAAGAAATAATATATTGAAAACTTGTTTTAATTATATTTGATATTTCATATTTTTATTTAGAACGCGAAGTACAGCAGTTCTAAGGGTGGCTACTCTTCATCAACAACATCATCAGATAGTCGATACGAAGGACGTATGCGTGATTCCCCAAATGGCAATTCTTATAGTCCAGCAGGGGCCTTGGGTATGGGCATGGGAACAGATAGAGACAGTCCTCGCAGCTACACATCCAAGCCCTTATATAAGAAGGAGAGAGAAAACAGAGACTACAAGTTATCCTCCTCTAGGGACAAGTACTCGGGTAATTAACATTCAACTATATTTTATATTTTTTAGAATTATCGTATGTTGAAATAATATAGTACATATATTTAGAATGATCATATATTAAAAAGTATATGATATGTTAAAGTATGTATTCAAAAAATGTAATTTTAGAGTTGTCAAATATTTATATAATAAAAAATTTGATAAATGTAATTTTATTCTATGACAAATAATGATACAGTCATTTTTGCTATAACCTGTTGATGCTATTGTAAAACACTAAGTTTTAAAATAACAACTTTTTTTAATGTTCTTGAAACTTATTATTAATAATTAAATAAAAATATATTTAAAAAATATTATTATTAAAAAAATATCTTTAAGAGCAATAAAATAAGGTTTGATATTTAATAAAAAGAGTATGTATATTATTATGTATGTATTATGCTTACTATTTAATAATATTTATAATACAACATGTATGTATAAATCTGGTTTAATGACAAAGTTAAATAATGTATTTTGTACATATTTTAATTATTTTTATAATATTGTTTTGAATAATATTTCAGCATGTATATATTCAGCATTGATATATTTTAAATAGCATTTCAGTATATAGTATTCAGTGAAGTAGTATTTTAGCAAAATATTCTATTATTGCTGAAAGATACAAAAGAAAGAATAAATAAAAAAAAAAATAATAATAATAAGAAAACATAAATGTTATACGTTTAGCTGTATTCATATATTTCATGTATTCATTTAGAGTAATAGTGCTTTTACTTTATTATTTTTTAAATTATAAAACTTGTGTTATAGCAAAATCGGCTGTATAATTTTTCTTTGAGAATTAAAGTTTTATTCCTTCTTCCTTCAGTATAAAAACAGGATTGTGTCTTAACATTTTCAGCTGTAACATGCTTACTTGCATATGTGTAGATTGTGCACGATCCCCAAAAGACAAGAGAAGCCGTGAGAGCAGAGATTCAGAACACAGGACCAACCATGATAGGAGTAGTGGAGAGGTAAGAATGTTATTATTCATTGTTTAATTAATATAGATTTGAATAATGATAAATATTTGACTCCTTAATTTAAAAATAATTTTCAATATTTACTAAATAGAGTTTATTTGAATCTTGTTCATTATTTGGAATGTGGAAGATTTTTTATATAGTCACAATTCCCAATTTGTCTAAATGGTTTATATTCTTGAAATGCAATATATACATATATATAAATATAATGCTCACACATAATGTTTGAATGTCTTTGTCTGTTTTTACAGATTTTACATCCTATAAAATTATCATCAAATTCATCAAGAGAGTCCTCATCTCAAAGAAAGCCGTCACACAATTCTTGTCAAGTCAGTATAAAATGTACCTAAAAAAAAGAGATATCAAAAGTCATTTAGTTCAAAAAAATAAGAATTAATAAGAAGTTAATCGGATACTTGTATTACATATATATGTCATATATGCATTTGACGTAATAAACAATACAAATATTTAATGTTGATTTAATAGCTATTAGTATTCCGATTAACATTGTTAAAACGTTATACACACTGCATCATCTCAAAAATTAAAAAATTGTCGACTATCGAGGTTCGATAGGTACGCAGGATCAACATCGTGGACAAATGTAATTTCAACTTTTCGAGTTTTGGAATTCTTATGAATATTTTCCATCGATTCAATCATTTCCGGAAATTTTAGAGCAGTCTGTTTAGGACAAACGTGGTGATGAGCGAGGAGGTGCAATGGAACGTTCGGCCAGGTTTGGTGATTGGTCGGAACATATGAGTTCTTCAGGCAAGAAGTATTATTACAACTGCAAAACAGAAGTTTCCCAGTGGGAAAAACCACGGGAATGGATTAGTCGAACAGAAAATCGACAGCGGCAGTCTAATGATTATTCTTCTAGGTCAAGTACGTCTAACAATATTATATCATTAAATAAATTTCTTTAATTTAAAAATGATTCTTTACTTACCATTAGCATTCTTTTTTATAAAAATAGAATTTCTTATATTATAATAAAAAATAAATCAAATTATGATTTGTTTTTTCATTATTATAAATTCAGTTTTTTGTAGTTTTTTTTTTTTTTTCATTCTGATTGTAGATGTGTTTAATATGTTTCAAATTAATATAAATTTGCCGAATATGATACATGATAAGTGCAATATGGACTGCAAGGGATTAATCATATAAAAAGTTTGTTACATTCTAATTTTCTTTTTTTTAACTTCTACTCTTTACTGTATTTAATATTAAAGAAATTGTTCAATACAGAATTTCATTTTCTTTGCACATAGGTCATGATAAACATTCCAACTCGCGGTCAAATAGCAGTAGCAGTGTGCGAGATGGTAAATCATCGCGACAGTCTGACAAACGAGAATATTGGAGTTCATGTAGTGGAAGTGGCGGTGGTAGTAGTAGAGAAGATGTTTCTGTTAGGGAAAGAGAAAGAGAGAAAGAACGGGAAAGAGAACGAGAACGCGAAAGAGAACGAGAATCAAGTAGAGAAGAAGTGGGAGTGGAGCGTCAAGCTCAGGACATGGATATTTCTCCAGGTGATTCTACCCCAACTTCCGAACCTCTAACATCTTGTACCCACGATCCACTGCCTCAAGGTCCTGTTTTGTTGGCCACTGGTATGTTATGTCTAAGAAGTATAATAATGAAAAATAAAGGAAGTAGAAAGATTATATACTAATAGGTTGATAACTGATTATAGCATTACCACGGTTAACATCACACCCACCATCAACACCACAAACACCTGGAAAACTTAATTCACCAACACAACAAGGAAATAGTAACGCTCCAGGTCCACCGGTTTCGCTAGCAAATCTTCCAAGACTCTTATCTCAAATCACAGGCAATAAGGAACAACCGGATATTACACCACAAAAAGCACTACAAACACTTCAAACAGCTGCAATTCTGTTGTCTAGACAAGTAAGTTTGTTAATTTGTAATATATTATACTTCATTTATAAATATTGCGTCAGAAATATATCTTTCTGTTTTGATTCAATTTTATTCTCATAATTTCACAAAATCCGTTTTCAATATAAAATTATTAGATTTCGATTTTTATAAATTTTCATTTACAAATATACAATTTAAAATGTATATTTATTTTATTTTAGTTATTTAATTATTTTAGTCCTTGAAATAAGAAAATTTCACATGAAATTTTATATAAAAAGTTATTAAATTATTCGATTATATTTTTGTAGCAGTCAGCTAGTGGGGACCGAAATAATAGCGGAAATGATGTAATGGTCCCTCTAAAAGTTGATACAAGCGGCAACGTTACAAGCGAGGGACCACCTACTCCCACACATTCGGAAACCCAGGATTGTATCGATGCTCGAAAATGTATGTTAATAATCGATGAATTCTTGTATTTAGTAAACTCGTAATAATTAGTAGTTCTTAATAATTAATTCCTATTTGTTTTCCCTTCAACAGTAACAAGCCCTGGGGGAACGAATTCTGGAGTACAAGGTTTAAGCTCATTGCAAAATCTTAGTACATTAGGTTCCCTTGGAAATTTAAATAATACAGGTTTACAAGCATTGTCTAGAGTACAGCCTCCTTTAACACCTTCCTTAACACCATCACTTGCTAATCACTATCGGGAAGATTTAACGCAACACGTGCGTGCCTTTCCTGCTGATATTCTTGAAAAACAGGTATATAATTTGAAAATTGTGAATTATGTATTTTAAAAATCATCATATCGTAATGAGAATATCAAACGACATGCATTGTTATTTGAATAATTGTTATTTTTAGGCACAGAAACTTAGTGAAGAAGCACACACAATGGGAAGTTTGCAGTGTACAAGAGTATCGGCAGAATTAAAGACAGCACGATCGATAGTGAGGCTGACAGAAATTCAGGCGACGTTACAGGAACAAAGGTACATATCATTGTATTGAAATTTCATAAAAATTATGAATTCTATTAAATTAAGTCGATTGATTTTTTTAAATATTTTAGGATATTATTTCTCCGTCAACAAATTCAAACATTGGAGGAGTTAAAATCCCAAAATTCCTTCATGTCTGACGATTCTTAGTGTAAGAAACTTTATAAAATAATTATAATTACAATCTATAATTAATTCATGCAAAAAATAAAACATAATTATTAATATTCTCATTAATATTGAATAATTAAGATTGTACCTAAATTATAATATCATGATAGAAATGATAAAATAGTAATGAGTATGGGCTGCCTAGAGAGGATTGGTTCCGTTTATCAGCTAATAGGTCTTATTACAATTGATTAGAAAATCAATTGTAACCCACCTCTCTAGGAAGCACAGGAGGCCTATCCACACGCAAACACAACACACTAAGTAAATAGAAAATGAGTCTATTCTATCAGTTCATTGCAAACTTGAATTGTCCACATCGTCTTGTATTACCTATGTTATACGTGTCAATGTTTCATATCCCAAGATTAAGCGGCATTTTAACTAGTTGAAACATTTTTGTTGTAAATCTCGGAATAAAATTCGTGCCAGAAGTTTTAATTCAATTTTTTATCGCCATTGTCTTACCTAATTCCCATATGTGTAGAAGGAAGTAGATTTGCTTTGTAACTATAGCAATCTTTTTCTCCTATTTAAAATTTGTCCTTATTACATATTAGTGTTAAAACGAAAAGAAAAAAGTAATTAACTTAATATAGTATAACAAATTTTTAGTGGACGTAATTGAAACTTGTATAAAATTTGTAAATAATTTTAGAGATTTACAATAATCTAATATATGTTACTTATTTTTAATGTTTTTTGAAAGCACTTTAACACTGCATTATTAACGCAAATTGTACAGAGCGTGCCAAAATCAGATTAAATAAGTCGAACACTTAGTGTATTTTAATTTTAGATAATTTTTATTTTCTGCATAAACTCCTTATACAGTTGTGCAACATAAAAAAATGACTTAATGTTGTATAATTGTATAGCTTTTGTAAACGAAAATGAATACGTAGATTTTATAATAGACGATGTGATTCGATAATGAATTGGAATTAATAGAATTTTTAACCGAGCTACTTTATGTAGAATAAAATCTTTTAATGTTTAATTTTTAATTAGTTGATTTTGTAAAATTTTTAAAGTATAGAAAAAATAATTAGACTTTGCCCACTCAAATTTTATTCAAAGAAGATTACTTTTTCTGTATTTTGGATATTACTATGTAATTAAAATAAAACATTTTTTACTAAAAAACATGAATAGTCATATATATGTTTGTCAGGATGATAAAACCATGAATATTATAGTGAGTTATAGTATGGATTTCTTATTTTATATATTTTCTTTGAGGAACTGTTAAGGAGTGAGCTTGATACTTACAGAAACAAAAAGCAATGTGAAATGTAATCATGAAACAAATACATTTGACCTAAGAATTCGAGACTGCGACTGAATTCTAACATTCGTTTTCAGATTACTTTCTCCATGTGAACCAAAGAGTTTTTACAAAGTACTGCACGCATTTTTTGTTTGTCCTCGTACATTTTATTTACTGAGAAGAAAATTAAAGTTTAAAGCGTTATTACATTACACAAGTGTACGTAGTTAAAAACTCCTTGGTTCGCATTATTATCTAAATGCCCTCCTAAAATCTTTATTTTACTAGCTACAAAATAAAATTGTAAACCAAAATTAAACATTGTTTTCGATTGATATTTTTCATATATCCTAGTACTGTATAGTATAATTATTATGGATACAGCGGAGGATAGTATTAAGAATAATAATGGTAATAATGTTAACGTGAATGTATCCTATTCACGGTGTTTCTCAACATGAGCTCAATAGCCCTCGTCATCGCAAATGTTACGCATTAAAGCAACGTCACATTTATTCAATAAATTATACAATATGAGGCTATCGAGTTTTCCATTTATCATAATTACATTTATACATTTGTTCTGCAAGAATTAGAAGCTAATTCCATCCTATGTAATGTACATTACTATTTTAATTACAATCTTGTGTTTATTACGTACTTTTAAATAAATCAAATACAACTTTATATTTTCATGTTTTTCTTCAAATAAAATATTGGCGCGATTTAACATAATAATATTTCTGTTTTCCTTTTTATTTTCATGCTTTATTTGTGCGAGTAAAAATTAGCGAATTACAAATGGTTTATCGGTTGAGAAACACCGATGCTCCTTCACAATATTATCTAACATTATACCATGTCATGAGAATGTTATAACATCTCCATAGCACCTGAAGCATACAGTGAACATTCTCCCATGTACATTTTATTTAATTACAGGCAGTCATTGGACTTATTTCATAACAAACTCTCTCATTTGTGAACATTAGATCATTGATTAATACATTCTCAATATAATCATTACAGATATTCATGTAAATTCAGTACAATACATAATTTTCATGGACTAAGATTATGATAAGGCCTCAGAACATTTGACTCATTCTTTTACATCTCATAACTCACAGGATTTTTGTACCATTTAAAAATGTATGATTAATTTATGAATAGTTATTTTTTTTCTATAGGTAAATTATCACAATGATAAATATTTGATATTTTTGTATATTAATTAAGTTGCTATATCATTAAGATGTAATCAATCAATTAAAGAATTAATACACAGTTTTTATAAAAGTAATTTTAAGTTTATAGCAATTGCAATAAATACAAAGACAAATATTCTATGAGTCATGAGATGTTACATATCTATTGTTGAACGATTTTAATGTAGTGCTCTTCAAGTATTTATGCAAACACATTGCAATGGAGAGTACAAACTGCTACAAAACAATTCCAATATGATTTGCTGTACAATCATTAATACATCTACGTCACGCGCTCGTTATGTTTTTTAAGGCCATATACGAGATTTAATACAAAGGTACTGCGCCTCTTTCAGGCAGCATTTGATATATTCATTAATTTGGAAATTTGTCTAGAGATAGACAAATGGACGACACAGCCTCGACAGAGAATGTTCACAGTGTAAGACAGCAGCATAGACATATCTCAGCGCAGCCTCACTTTACCATTGGTTAGTATTTCAGCTGGTAATTATACAAAGCTATAATTCTTCAAGTTAAACAATATAATTATGTGCGGAAGAACCCTTCGCAGACAAGATTTCTTTCTTTTATACAAAGGACAACATTAAGAGGTACTGTAAGTATTAACTAGTTTATTTTCATTACTGAACTGCTATAGATTTTGCTCTATGTTTAAACGGTAGATTAGTTTTAATTTTAATTATACAAAGAAAAAATTGATTAATTATGTTGATACAGTTTTTTACATACTTAGCAATATTATTTTAGTATGATAAGTAACAACTACGAAGGGCAGAGTATGCAATTTGTAAATTATCAACATGAAATCAAGGTTTCTTTGTTATCTATTATCTTTACTTCTTGATAACATATGCAGAAACTAAAAATGTCTTAAAATCTATAATGTAAATATTACACAACATATAAAGTAATAACATGTAACAAAGTTGTTTTGTACCTATGTGTCTACTATATCCTATATGGCAGAAGGTGGGTCTTGTGCCGAGTTATTCTTGGCTACTGTCAATTTTAAGC
Source organism: Frieseomelitta varia (assembly GCF_011392965.1). Lineage (NCBI taxonomy): Eukaryota > Metazoa > Arthropoda > Insecta > Hymenoptera > Apidae > Frieseomelitta > Frieseomelitta varia. The sequence goes on from NW_025109339.1 coordinate 175,043, forward strand.
CAACATTATAGATATAACTATCCTAATCTTAAATAGGACGTGCATGATTTCATATTAATCCATTAATCATTAACACGTCAACTAACTACTTTCTGCATTTAGGGACTTCTAAAAAGAATATTTATTTTTATAGTTCTTCAATATTTTGAAAACAACTTTATTATACTTACAAAAATTAACATCACTCTTGGCTAAATTGCACTCATTGTAAAAATTTGTAATTTCATAAACACTGCGATTAAAATATAAAAAATGTTATGAAAGAAATAAATGTAATTAAAAAAAAAATTATTTGTCTTAAAAATAAGTATACCTTATGAATAATGGTAGTTTTTGTTCAGAGTCTAGTCTTTATTTATGGTTTTCTTTAATGCTAATTCTATTAATTTTATTATAATATATTTAGTTTTGCTGCAATACAGAGTGATACGTTTACATGAGATACAGAGAAGCAACAATAATATACAAAGTCGATAACAATTTTAGAAACTTACTATAAAAATACATTCGATTTAGTAACAAAAGAAAAAGCAACTCTTTAGAAGTCCCATAATAATTTATTTCCATTCAACATACTCTTGATTCATTTTTCATTCATTCTATGGTAAAACACGCAACATTACTATAATTTAATTCTATTAAAATGGCATTCAGTATATCCTTATAGGATTAATCATTCAATATATAAAAAAAATATACAATTTCGACTACTTAATGCAATCGTTCAGTAATCGTGACTTTGTACTATCCGAATGCCATTTTTTTTCTTCATATGATACATTTTTCTTGAACTAGTACTACAAAGACTGTAGAACTGTTCACAAAATTCTAATGAAAATATAATTAATGTCTATACGCAGTGGGACTTCATTGATATTTAGTCGATTCACAATACTCGTAACGTGTCAAAATTTATAGAAGAAAAGAATAAAAGTTAAGCTTGTTATATATATATTATATCTCTCGTTCATTAAGCTCCTCCCTCCTGACTATATAAAATTGTGTACCAAATTTATTAAAAATAACTAGTCAGGTAAGAATGATTATTTTTACATACAAATATAACAATAAAGTCATTGCAACTTATTGCAACGTTTCTTCCACCACAAAAAAAATAATTTTTAAATAATTTAGTCGCTCTTGCTTCTTAATTACAAAAACATTGTTACGAGTTGTGAACGACTTGTACTTACCTGAGGGATACACTCCCACTCGTTATCCTCAATAAATTGCACATATTTAGTGCTTTATTAGGTTTCTTTATCGAGGTATTCTCTCATTTCAGTAAATTAATTTGTCACGTCAGTACGCATGTCTTGTTTGGGTAAGGTATTATTAATGCAATGGCATTATGATCTGTCTTAGTTTCAAAAATGGCTTCATGCCAACATCAAAGTATCATTCGTTATTACTGTATAATTTAAATAATTTATAATTTACAGATCCTGTAGAACACAAGTGGCTGTACGCAAGCATATCCTATTGACAAATTAATATATTACATAAAATGCTTGGTATACCACCACATTGATGTGACCATTGATTGGTATATATTTTCATTGTATCATACTGTAACTTCAGTATATATTCAAGAACATATTCATACACGCGGTTGCATGAAACATATATAAAAAAAATGCATCCGAGTGTACGTGCAACTATGGTTACTTGCCCTCTACCGCATTCTCCTAATGGCTTTCTTGAATTTCCGTGTTTGTGTTTGAGTAGGTGTTGCGCTAAAATAAAATACGATAATAACAACTTAATTTTTGTAATTAGTATAATAATTTTTCGTAATTTATACATACTTAAATCCTGTGGGTGCATTACCACCAGTAAAGTTAAATGTCGGTGGAGTATTAGGATCAAACGTTGGTGTAGTGTTAGGAACACTAAAATTAAATCCTGTAGATGGCGCAGAAGCAGGTGCCTAAAAAAATTAGTTATAAAAATATTAATGAAATTAGTTGAAATTTATCTAATATATTCAATATTATTTGGTTCAATTTATTTAATACATTCGCGTGCTTTATTGTACTTACAGCACCAAAATTAAAACCTCCTGACGACGTAGCAGCTAGTGCAGTAGATCCGAAATTAAATCCCGCATTTGAGGGAGTGGATGAAAATGACGACGGCACTTGATTCTGTGTACCAGATTGTGATGTACCAAAAATTGGACTTGGATTGGTAGATTGAGCAAATGCTGATGTTTCCGGCTTAGGTGCATTAAACGTAAATCCGGAAGAATTAGTTGATGCACTTGGATTATTGAATTCATTTCCAAATAAATTATTACTTTGCGGGATAGATGAATGGCTACCAAACGTAAATAATGGTTTCTGAGTCGATTCGGCAGGATTGGTATTTGCAGAAAAATTGAAATCAGTTGGTTTTGCTATTGGTTGGGCAGGAGTAGTAGTACCAAATGTAAATATGTTTGAATTTGCTGATGTGCCAGTTTCGTTTGACTTTGAGGTAGATCCAAATATACTAGGTGTTGACTCAGTGGTAGATGATACTGTATTATTACCAAAAACGGGAGTAACAGACGATCCAAAAAGTGGTGTATTTGACGGTGCTCCGAAACCGAAAGGTGTTGGTGTTGCAGTTGGTGGATTGAATAATGATGCTGGTTTATTATCTGTACTTCCAAATACGCCTATTTTGGGGTCAGTTGAACCGAAAACTGCAGGTTTATTTTCTGTATTACCAAATATTGGTACTTTATTCTCTGCGACTGCGAAAGTCGACGATTTACTTGTACTTGCAGCTCCAAATGTAGGTTGTTTGTTATCTTCAGTTGAAGTTTGTCCAAATGCTGAAGCAGTTTTTGTATCATTACTGCTAAATAATGATACACCACGAGAAATGCTTGAACATTTAAATAACGAATTTCCAGAAGAGGGATTTGATAATGTATTAAAAGTCTTGGTTACTGAGGATTCTTCCCTTGTTTTACTATCTCCAAATGTAAAGGTATTAGATAAATTAGAAGTTGGAGCTGACGTTGATATTTGACCAAAGGTTGGTACAATTGATGTTTGCGTATTTGGTTTTGATTCGGAAAATGTAAAGGAAGATTGAGTAGAAGATGGAAGACTTGATACCACAGTTGTAGAAGTACTACTAGTCATTGCGACTGTGCTATTTGGTACACCAAAAGAAAATGTAGCAGTTGATTTAGGTTCTTGAACACTGCTTTGAGTTATTGAGGATACTGTACTTGTATTAACAGTAAATTCATTACTGTTTGATTTTGAAGTTTCTGTTACAGTATTTTCCAGCAAAGGGATTTGTTTTTCTTCTTTTATATCTGATTGTGTAACTGTAGATTTAGGTGCATTGAACGTAAAGGTAGATGGAGTTGCTGTAGAAGTTGTTACATTTACAAATTGTTTATTATTTTCTACTGTCTCACTTTCACTTTTAGCTATACCAAATGAAAATAACGGTGCCGAATTTTTTCCCATGTTTTCTGAATCTTGCTTCGTATCAGTCTTTTCGCCAATATTTGTATTAACTGGAACTCCAAAACTACTTCCTGAGGTCAAAGGGGTATCATTTACAGATTTTTGTGTTTCGCTTGTTTTTACTTCTTCTTTATAGATACCAAATGTAAATTGACCAATTTCATTACTTTTGTGAGCTTCGCCGAATTTAAAACCATTTGTAGATATTGTACTATCAGTCTTTCCTTGATCAGCTTTGTCAATACCAAATTTAAAATTGCTAGTATTTGCAGGCATATCAAAATTGAACTGTAAATTGGAACTAGTAGTTGTTAAAGTAGAATTATCTGGTTTCTTTGAGCCTAGCTTTGCATTACCACAAGCTACACATGTAGTAACTTGCGTTTCATTTTGTAACATGCAAGTGTTACAGATCCATGCACCTTCAGGTTTTTTAAACTTGTCTCCAAATCCATTTGAAAATAATGAAGTATTCTTGGTTGTAATTCCAGCACTAGGCTTAGCTGTATTACAACATGGACAAGAATCAATGGACATAAGATTTCTAACCATACAACAAGGACATTCCCATGTATCTTTGTTTGAATTTAATTTATCCGGACTTTCATTTTTTTTAATTGTTGTATTTTGACTTACAGAAATATCTGTATTAACCGTGGGGTTCGTACTTCCTTGTGGATTAATTTTTGATATACTTGATTTAGATGTATTGCAAAAAGAACATGTAGTAGATTTTTCAGAATCATGTAACTTGCATTTAGAACAGTTCTCAGATTTAATTTCTTGCTTTGTGTCTGGTTTAAGCGCATTACACGCAATACATTTAGTATCAGTTTGTTTATTCCTTACAAAACATGATGTACATTCCCACTGATTACTTGAAAGTTTAAACTGCGATCCAAAATTATCATTTACTATAGTTTTTGGTTCACTGAAATTACTTGATTCAGAAGTCTTCTTATCTTTAAGACTTGGTTTGGTAGCCTTACAAGCAAAGCATTGTGTTTCGGTATTATTGTTTTTAAACAAACATTCAGAACATTCCCACATAATTGAAATATCTTCTGTACTAGATTGAGAATTTGAAATATTTTTTATATTATCGTCATTATTTGTGTCTAGGTTAACTGTATTTGTTTTATTATTGATTGATTCTTTGCTCGAGTCTAATTCTATCTTCGATTCATCCAATTTTTCAGATTTTTTTGTTGTGCTAGATTTAGAACAAAGAACATCCATAACACTTCCTGATTTTAATTCATTCGAAGTAGCAGGAACAGTGCTATCATTATTTTTTACTTTTTCTTTTAATCTAGGAGCTGTAGATGAACCGGACCAGATAAAGTTCTGTGTTACTGGAGGTATATAGTCGTCTGATGTATTGGATTTGACACCAATTCTTTTTAAAGACGAACCTGAATTGTTAGATTTATCAAGTAATTGTTTATCGGCATTAATTGGGCTACTAAATGTGAAGTTGTTGATAGATTTTAAGTTCTTTGTGGTATTTGTTACTCTTATAGGACTTGCGAAAGTGAAGATATCTTCTTTGTCTGTATTAGTCTTATCTACTATTTTTGTATTAGTAGATGGCATAAAGTTGAAATTAGGCAAAGAAGATATAGGTAAAGGTATGTTTGGTAAATTAACTGGTTCAACTGTATCTTCCTGATCAAGACTTGTTTTAACTTTTCCATGATGCTTTGAATCATCATCAGTTTGTGTCCTATAGAAAAGAAATTACATATATTATAACTATATCAATATTTAATTATATATAAATTTTCTGTAAAAAATTATATATTCACCTAAGATGATATTCTTGAGGAGGCGGTGGTTCGCTTCGAGCTGAAACAATTTTTCTAGCTGCAGCTGTTGTATCTTGCAATTTTTGCCGTCGTCTTAATTTTAATATATCAGGTATAGTTGGTACAGTTAATTCACGAGTTAAATGACGTAATCCAACTTTAGTTGTTGATGTCATTTCTTCTCTTGATCTCTTTTTACTTATTGGTGATGTATTGTTCATCATTTTTAATGGAATTTTTTTAGCATCTGTTATTGGTGATGAAAAGTGTTCTAATGCTTCCAAAATTTTTTTAGCAGTTTGACTCATACCAGATGAATCTGTATTAGATGGTTTTACTTCAACACATGTTCTTTTAGGAACTTTAAGTTGAATCTAAAGTTAACAACGATTGATTATACCATAAATAACATCAAAAGTGATTAAAACAAGAATAATTTAAATTAATAACGCATACCTCGTTTGAATTATTAAACAAATTGCGACCTCGTTTATAAAGACCAGCTGCATTCGCTCCACCAAACGTAGTATTTCCACTGTAAAAAGGAGATGCCAAGGGAGATGCACGATCCGGCGTGTTTGTCATGATTGATGCATTAAAGCTTGGTCTACGACTACTTAAGGAATCTCGAGTGTTATCTAAAAATAAAGACCTTGGAGACTGCATATGATTGGCTAAAAAAAAGTTTGTATATTAAATATATATTACATAAGAACGTATATTTCTAAAAACATATATTTTCATAGAAATGAAAGAAGATAAATTACTTACTAAAATTTAATTTATCATTATTAAATCTTTTTCTATTAGAAAATTGAGAAACGTAGACAGCTGACGGAGCTTCTTGTCTATTTATTTGTGGAATAAGGGAACTACAACCACTAGTGCTCTCGCTAGATTCTGAATTATCATCCATACCATTCGTAGTTCCATTATTTGCGGTAGCAACTAATGCATTTAACTCTGATCTCTGTGGTTCTATGTTTCTAATATCCGATTGTATTGCAGGTGTAGAAGTTACTAAATGGCTCATCCCGCTTGGTCCAGCCATTGCAGGTTTAGAAAAATCTTCACTCTACAAAAACATTATTGATTGAAGAAAATGTTTTTAAATTGATAATCTTTTGTATACTTACTGTTTCATTATGAATGAAATATTGTTGTTTAGATGAACTGGCTTTATTAACTGTTGATTTGGCTCTTGGTTGAATCGAAAATGTACCAGGTGGATGAGTAACATCCATGCGGATACATGGTCGTTTTAGAGGTGGAGGTTTCTGAATATCTTCTTCTGATTCAACCTCTTCAGGATTTTCATTGTCCTCTAATATATCTTCATCATTTTGAGAGGTATTAAACCATTTACTAATCCATAATCTTTGCGGTAGAAGATCAGTTACTTTTGTTGCTACTTTTTTTACAAAAGACTGAAATATAAAGGAAATAAGCATATGCCTATTAAATGATGTGTTACAACAGTCATTTATATAATATTAATTTTGTAATGTTATAATAAACACAATAAAAATATATTTTAAAATATATATAAACTTTATGAAGAAAAGGTAGAATATGTGTATAGAGCATATATGCACACACACACACACACATATATATATACTAAATATATATATGTACTAAATATAGAATTAAATTATTTATATACATTATACATTTTTATATTATATGCAGTATATATATTATACAGTTTTGTATTATATTTCATTGACTATAGATGATAATCTAAGTCAATATAGACAAAGAAATAAGATTAGTCAAGATACAAGATTCATCTATAATTATTTTCGCTAAACTGACTGATATGTTAGTACGTAAACATAATAAAAATTACAATACATAAATCATTCTTGAAAATTGAGGTTAAAACAGTTCGATCGAAACGAATTAAATTGTACATCGAGTTAAATCGGTCGTGTTAAAGGGGCGTTATCATTTGGAAAAAAAAAGGAAATGATCTTTAGAAGAAATTACAAGTTATTGCGTGAATTTGCGCAAAACGTTATTTTCCAACGTCACGCGTCTTTTTCACAAGCACGCCAGATGCGAATGTAAACGAACATTTAAATTTCCTTGAATTGACAAAGTGACAAATTTACGAGAATCGAGTCGAGTAAGAGGTTCTTCGCGACTTTCCTGGTAAGGAATCACGTTTCAAGGTTACGTGTTATAGGCGTCTTGATAGGTATTTCACGAGCGAAGTAGTATGGGAAAGATTGAGGTTATCGAATGGACTCACATAACCGTGACATCGTCTATGCCCAACGAGAGTGTATCTCGGGAAACTATTAATCGCGCAAGGGGTAACCCGAGGAGAGGCTGGTGCATAGTACAAATTTGTTGGTACGACTAATTTAGGCGGTAACGCGCGAAGAATCGTTTGGATGCGAGACAGGTTCGTTCCTGTCGCGGCGGACTCGTGCCAAGGAAATAATACTCACATTGTTTGCGTCGTAGGGCTTCGTATTACGCGACGACGACCGTCTTCCACTCAAATTGTTACTCCCTTTAGCCATGATTGGCACCGATCACTTATTTATGAGTATAAAACACGCGAGAATATTTTCAAACGGCGCATCCCAGAAATTGTCAGCGAACCACCACCTTCGTGACTAAAACCCACGAGAGAAAATATGGCCGCCCGAAGACCGCCACCAGGGCGCCAGGTTTCTCTCGAATATGCGCTTGTCGCGCTTGCCCACGTGACACGGCGTTTACGCTCGCTGCCACAAAAAACGGCGTTATCTCTTCTTACCGCTTTCAAAAAAAGAACGTGCGCAAATTTTATATTTTGTCTATAGATAGCGCTGCAATTACTCCGTCGGTTCATATTATCGACTCTTTGTAACTGGCGTCCATTTATTTTACGTTTATATATGTATGTAATTATTTGCATGTCATTGTATTTACGATAGCGTTTACATGCTAATCAATTGGATCCAAGTATATTAAAATGCAGCGTCTACAAACATTTTTATTAGAACGAAATGTGGAATCTGGTAAAAAGATATTTCATTTCATCTGTATTCATATATATACATATATAAATCTTGAGGAAGGCTTTCTCAGTCAATTATTCAAATCTACGCTCACCTTTAGAATGTATGTTTTTGTATATATTTGTAAATATTTATTCCTTTAATAACATCATTTTTCAATAGACAACAATATTTCTATCGTAAAGAAACAAAATGTCATTGGAATTATTAATTAATTCAATCGATTATGTACATATTTCGGTTATTTTAAAATTGAATCGTTTCCATTTTGTCAGCGCCCTCTACTTCCGATTGCATATTTAAGTTCAAGCGCTTCAGTTCCCACATTACGTTTTCAGTTTTCAACTTTTAATCTCGTTTACTAAAGGTTGCATAATTTCTCTTATTCCTTTAATTTTAAAGTATATTTGTAAACACATGTTTTATTTTATGATTGTGAACACATCGTTAAAAGTAAAAGCGAGTTTTTAATACGTGGCGAATGGTTCATATACCTCGTCTGTGGTGATGAAACATGCGATTATGAAAACATGCGCGCTACTGCATTAAAATAGAAGTTGATGCTGAAAATTAAAGTGAAGGTATTTTTTTCTAATTAATTGATAGATAATAAAAAAATCATCGAGTATTGTATGAGTATTATAAATATTAAATAATGTATTTAGATAGATTAATTTGACAGAGCGTAAAGTAATCCTGCTTCATATTTAATTGATTTTCCTCTTTAAAATAATTTCTACTATAATAAACAAAATTTTTACTGTTCGAAATCAACATTCCAATTGACTGTTTAGCAATGTGAGTGATAATATTATTGCGTGTGATGATTGAGCTGAACATAGCTGAATATTTTGTTTGTTGTAATAAATTGTAGAGGGCGCGGAAAACACTCTAACTCATCGGTAACTCTGATTCTTTTCGTGGTCGGTAATGCAGAACATGAGACATTAAGCTTCATATGATATTATATCTATTCTATTATTTAATCAGTGATTATAGAAATACGAATAACAGTTTTAAAAATCATAATTTAGATAAGATAGATAATTTTTTAGTCTTTAGTTGTTATGTAATTTTTTTAAAATTTTTCAATAATAATTATAGAAATGCAAACAAAAATTTTAAAAATTATATTCTAATTTGCATTTATCTGTATTATTATACATTCGTGATTCCTGATACACATATAATTGTAGACTATTATATCTGATTACTTTTATTTTATAGTTTTTAGCAGTCACTTTGTAGTTGGTATTCGATTTTTCCCGGTCGATTTTCTTTTTTATCACCAAGGTTCTGTTTAATAATAATATTAATGATTTAATTTGCAATTTATAATACTGCAAATACTATTTATGGAACAGAGGTCTACTATATATTGATCTAAATTTTCAATTCGTTGATTTTCTAATATCATTAGTTGCGAGAATATTTTTCTAACTTTTTATAAGTACAAGATTCTCTATAATAAATGTTTAAATATCTTCACGAGGCACCGTATATCACAGTATTACCAAAAATGATAAAACATAATTATTAGTTTCGATAGTATCGTTCAAAATCGGTTAATAATATTAATACAAAGACTGTAAAATCGCCGATCAAGTAGTTTCACCGTATTAAATTAACCAATTGCGGGTCAAATTGATCGAAACGAGATAATGTCTCGAAGAATGTAGCGCGACGTGAAAGTTTCTTTCATGAAGGGAAAAACAAAATATAAGTTAAGTCTTTGATATTAGAATCTGCGAGTCGTCTAGTCCTCTTGTTTTCTCCAGAAAAACATCACTCGGAGACATTTTAATCGAACGATTGAACGAATTTCATTTTCCCAAATTCTCGCTGTAAAAAAGAAATTCAACGAAGAGAGAAACGACGACGCCACGTTTCATTTGGCAATACTTTATGATCCGTTTCATTGCTTCTTTACTCGAGAATACTTTCTGATCTGTGTTTTATATACTTGTTCGCATACATCTGCCTTTCTAACTAAATATTAAGACATTTATCAAAAGTGAAACAATTAGTAAGTTCCAGGATTATCGTTTCGAACCATGAAATGTAGAGAATTTATATATTTCGTATCGTAACAATACAAAGGTTTCGTTATATTATTTTTCTTTTCTATAAATCTTTTGTGGAACGTTCGTTACAGGACACTGGAATAGACTACCATAGAAATAACAGGTGGAGGACCGTTAGTGCAACTGGCTTCGAACTTCCGTGGATAATACGTGGAATTGATCGCGTTCTTAATACTTTAGCAACGTGCAACATGCAAAAAAAAAAAAAAAAAAAAAAAGAAACCGATGCTATTTTCAGCAGGTAAATATTACCCAAAATTGACGACTAATACCAGCGATTTTCAACATCGCTATAAACGTTCGTCAGAACTAACAGATAAATGAAAATAGATTATTTACATAAATATAATTGGAAATAAGTGACGAGAAAAACGTTAAAAAAGTTTTCATGGTAAGTTTGTGTCTCTATTGTTAGTTAAACTCCCTGTTATTAATGTAAGAGGGATGACGCATGTACGAGTGAAAAGTGAAACTTAGGAAGAAGGTGACAAAATCATTTTTCTGGCTACACTGCACCGGATATAGCTGTGACACAGAATTAAATATTTTGCCACGAACGATTTCACGTGAGTCACACGCTTAGGAAATTTGCGTAGCTTTCTCCGGCAAACAAGGGAAATAAACGGCGGCACAGACCTTCATTGGTTGATCTAGTTCTGCCTCATTTTCTCGAGCTTATCGTTAGACAAGATGCAATTTTCACGCTCCGATAGAAATCTCGTGTGTCTGATCTATCACTTGAAGAGAGCGAAAACTATGCGTATGTAAATTGGCATCGGGTAAATCCTCGATCTTTCATGGGCAGAAGTCACTTGATTTAACGTCAATTTAACATTTATTTAATTTATCAATTTTATTGATCAATCCAGTGATTATGATTTTCCAGATCATCATAAATCCAATAACTGTTATAACTCAAATTAAGAAAGTTGTAATAATTTTATTTTAGATAATTTTGGTCAAGAATACTTTAGTTGCCAATAACATAATTATTGATGACGAAAAGTCTTTTAAAAAATGTTTCTCCAGAAATTATGAATACGATACTCAGATACACAGATAAAAATTACAATGACGAAGAAGTTAGAGTAAAGAATTCAGTTTATTTGCTAAGCAGATTTTATTTCTTATAAAAATTTAGAAGATTAGAAACTAAGAAGATGATACAACGTGTGAAAGAGAGAATTATTTTATTTAAATTCTTTTATTTAAAATCTTTTCAACTCAGCTGAACATAAAACCACTGAAAGCATGCTAGAATGGGCTAGAAAGTTCGAGGGTTGGACGAAAGATCGAGAGAAAGTAAAAAGCCTCGGAGAGGTTGATGAGTAGAGTTCAATGAATTGTCATCTAAGTATTCGACAGCGCAGAAAGAAACAGAAACGTTTCAAGAACGACATAAGAATAGAAACGACGCATTACGACAAAAAGAGTGATCAAGAGTTCAAAAAAAAAAAAAAAAAAGAGCATGCTATTGCAATTTCCGTAGAGAAACAGGAAACAGATTCAGTTCGACGGAAGAGTGTAACGTTAATGAAACTAATAAACGGAAAGGAAACGGGATGTCGATAAGGAAAATAGAAGAAAATAACGGGTAAGGAATTACGGGTATATAAACGGGACTTTGTAGTTGCTACTATTAACCAGGGATACGAAGAAAGTTAAGAAATAATAGAAACTGTGTGACAGTACGTGTAGAAATTATATTATGTAATTTAAAAAGAAGAAAGTGATATATATGTGATTAGAGAGAAGAACAGAGAAAAAGTAAAATGTAATATCATGGTGAAATTAATGGTAGCAATTACTTGGTAAATTTAGAGAAGGAAAAATGTTATAAGAAGAAAGGAGAAAAAGTTAGGAAATAGGTTTATTTGGAACTCACTGTCAGCTTCATTAATTACTTTGCATAGTATCTTGTAACATAATTAGATGATTGGATCTTTCTAAATTCAAGGGAATAATTAATTTGGTAACAATGTTTGGTCATTCAGACCAATATTTTAAAATACTTGTAACGCAACATGTTTATAAAAGAATATTGTGCAATTATGTCGACAAAGCTGTATTTGTAAAAATTACGTGAAGAAAACGAAAGTTCGCATAATACGGAAGCATTGGTGATGATTGACTTAGCCGTGGTTTCGTTAATTTAGCAAAACAATAAATATAAACGAAAGTTCGTAATGGAAGGAAGAAACACGAGCGAAGAACAAGTTCTCGATGGTAATCGCAGACTGTCGTTTTAATTATAATTAAAAGCCTGCTTCTTCTTTAATGGGGTTGAAACAGTAGTTTGGCTTTTAACGAGGATTTTCAGTGACTCTACTAAATACATGTTCTCTACCTTAATTATAAGAGAAAGCATGTTATAGTAGAAACCTGACCTTTTCATTTCTTTGCTCATTTTATATGTTAAATATACTTTTTTACTTCCTTCTTCGGCACTTCTGTTTAAATCTTGAAAATCTCTCGTGAATATAAATTTTGTAAAGTCACAGGGAAACGCAAGATGTTACAAAATTTGCGTACATGTGTTGTTACGACGATGCACGATCAATTTCATGTCGCAACTGACTGATGCACAACTGGACAAGACGAAAATTTCGAAAGGCTGGCAATTGCGAAACGAAAGAAAACAGTCGTTGAATTTGTGGAAAAGAAAGAAGACGGAAATAATAATACAATCTCAACCAAATGTAAAGGGGGCAGCTTGTTCTCGCGTGACAAGTCGAAAGCGAGAATGCGTGGACGTTTTTGAGATGGTATTAACAACTATTTCTGCAAACACGTTAATTATGGTACTATTTTCAAAATAGTTGAAGTTACTCCAATGTCTTGTTCGTCTAGAGTAGAAATTTACCTGAATCTAGTCTGATAACTGGGTATTTGTTCTCTATCTTGTGCTAGAAATAACTGGGACATCATTTTATAATGATTATAATTATTTTTTAATATAAATTATTTTTCACGTTGTCAAATTAATATACAACTTTTTAATGTTATCAAATTAATCATTTCATTTACTTGACAATATCTTAAATTACCAAGTATCTAATTGTAACGTAATTTAATGTGGAACATTAACATTTAATGTTTCTTCCACAATACAATTTCTTTTATTTGAGTCTTCTTAGCCAGTTACGAAATTCGGACGGCTAGAATAATTAAATGCTAATTAATCATGCAATTAATTAATCAGAATTGCACAAGAGCGACAGATAATGAGTAAGAAAGCTAGAAATTGTGAGAAAATAATACACACACACACACGCGTTGGACATGTGAACGGTAAACAATATGTATAACTATATCCGTATCTAGGATCTTACTCTTTTGACTTTCCATGAGCATCGACTGCCTCGAGGAATCTTTGCAGGTGCTTAAATCGAGGTCATGCCGCTGCTGCAGGTACAACACAACTGTGCAACTATTCTATGGGAATGCGTTGCATATATTCAAACAATATATACATTATTTATTGCAAAAACAGAAAATTACTCGATTACATTCAAGTTATAAACTGTATTTAAGCTATAGAACATTTAAGTTATAAAATGTATTTAAAAAAAAGAGGAAGGAACGAAACAGAAATTCTCACAGCTTTAGTATATAATTGCTAATGGTTTTTTATTGCCTTGAATTTTAGAGAAGGAAAGTTGAAGATGGGATAAATAACGTAATGGTGAGTAAATAAAGGTATGATGGTCAAAAAATATTCGGATGTGGTTATCGAATTCATATGCACGAAAGAATCCAATGTCGTCAATATATAGTCACCAACGACGACTAACGGAGAAACTTGATTCGGTCAGATTAGACGTCTATTCGGTCGATGACCCTACTTTTAAGTAGTCGAAGATACTTCTGCTGGTTATTCATCGTTCCTTGGAAGCCATAAATGAAGAATGATGTACTAAATTGAGAAACGTGAATGTGATACTAATTTCCCGCCAATAAGTATCTGAATGCTTCAGTGGATTTGTGGTGGCAGCATATGAATTTCATTAAAATGTGCGGATTAATATGAAATTAGTAATTTCAAATCAATATATTTATACACAATACAGTAACTAAAGTTTTGTTAGATGTTACTTCTGGAATACGCAGTATAAACTTGTTATCTGAGGCTCATATATATGGTTTATATAATTTTTCATTCATTTTCATAATAAGAATTCATTTACAGAGAAATAGAATCAATCGAGGAAAGTTCACGCAGTCCGGAGGTTAATTAAATTCAAAACGTATAAACAGAATACTATTCTAAAACGAAAAATCTGTCTGTAAGATGAACAGTGTACGTTTAATTGCGAGAAGAGTGTCACCGGCAGTTACGCGGCATCGATAGCCATGACTTCTCACATCAGAATGATCAGGAACGTGAACGAGGACCTTATCCTCGAACGACGGTGGCTTCTCGTATACTTTGACGCGCGCCTCTATACCTGTATATCCCTGTAAATACACACCTGCATATGCATGTGGAGTTACGTTTGTGTGGCGGTCGTGGTATGTGGGTCAGGAAGCCGATGTTACTAACAAGTGACTCGACACCGCTAGCTTTCGTCGCACCAAATTTCCGCCTCTACCAAATCTGGTCCTACGCAATTCGTCGGTTACCGAGATGCTGAAAGTGCCCTAAAAAGAAAGCACACTGACAGTGAGTCACCTAGATCCTCGAATGGACACTCGGCATCCCTTATCAATTTCAGTCACGTATTCGAATTAAAGTGTATCGTTGTTTCACGTATATATACTGACTCCACCACATTTCTAACTCCAAGTTGGACACTAGAGAGGCATACATAGCGGTGTGCAAAATTTTTTGATTAGATGGATATATCATTTTATATTCCAAAAGCGACATTTAACAGAATTTTAATTAATATTAGATTTAAGAACGTGATAAATATAGCAAGTAGTATAATTGGACATTAAGTTATATGATATTAGTATAATATTATAACTATATAATATTATAAGTTATAATATTATAACTTAATGTTATAACTTAATATAAGAGTATAATATATATATAACTATAAGTATATAATATAAGAGTATAATATATATAACTATAAGTATAATATAAGAGTATAATATATATAACTATAAGTATAATATAAGAGTATAATATATATAACTATAAGTATAATATAAGAGTATAATATATATAACTATAAGTATAATATAAGAGTATAATATATATAACTATAAGTATAATATAAGAGTATAATATATATAACTATAAGTATAATATAAGAGTATAATATATATAACTATAAATATAATATAAGAGTATAATATAAAAGTAAATATAAGAGTATAGTATATATATATGACTTAATTATATAACTTAATATAAGAGTATAATTAAATATTAAGTTATATAATATTATAGTATTAAATTGGTTATACAATATTGTATATTGTGTCTTGTCAAAATCTGAAAATTGTTTCATTAATCGGTGATTTTTAAAGTAATATTAAGTTATATAATTAAGTCATACATCTTATCATTAAGTCATCATATTCTTATATTAAGTTATGTAATTAAGTCATATATATACTATATCCTTATATTTACTTTTATATTATACTTATAGTTATATAGTTATATATATTATACTCTTACATTAAGTTATATATATTACACTTATATTTTTAAAACGATAAAACATGGTGCATGTAGAGAATATCTGAAATGGATATCTAAGAATTTGTTGAAATGGTACGAAGAGATCTGAATGATTTGATATTCGAGTATCTAAAAATGGCAATCGTCATCTCTATGTATATGTGCGTGTACATTATGTTTCCAATTGAATATCCAATCGCGACCTCTTCTCGAGCAACTGACACGGAATGCACCAGGAAAACGAAACACTGACGCGACGAAGAACGCGGTTAGGAGCTACTTTATAACAAACGACACAGAAAGTTTTCGACGTTTAAATGTTGCCATTCACACATCAATTATATATATATACAGAGAATCACGTGAGAAATTAGTACTTTTTATAACTTAAAATTAAACAGACAATACGTGCTCGTCGATGATAAAATATACGAGTGAGATCGTTTGTATACATATTCATATTTTATTCGCATACGAAGATATTATATTATCGCCTGATTTTTTTATTTTACATTTAGATGGTAAATAGTAAATTTCAGATGGTGAATGTGTGTATTGAAAACAAAATGTCTCGCACTTATCGTATACGATGATACGTAGATACATAATAAGTGCATGAAAAAATTTTATTTACTGCCGAGTAAAAATTTTTTGATAAAAAAAATATATATACAAGAATTATTTGATATATAGCATAACTGTAAATACACACATGTCTGATATCATTTTCTTTTTAACGATAAGAATCTTTTTAATATCTTACAGTTATGTTCCATCAGGATAAACGTTTATACGTTCGGTCATTGTTCAGAAAGAAAAAGAGATGTCTGTGTCTAAGCAGGAAGAACTGGCATGATGGTCAGCGAACCGCGTCACCCTAAACCGGGCCGTCTAACCCTCGATGACCAAAGCTTCCTTGTTCAAGTTAATTGTTGTTTCTGCTTCGCGCCAACAATCGAGATGCGATCATACCTTCACCTCGAACATGTTGATTAATGTAGCCATGAAATTTAATAGTCCGCGAGAAAGTGTTTCGCATGCTCGAGCCACGCCACTGTTACCAATCCTTTTATAATTGCGTACACGTTTAGCAAATATCATGAAACATCCAGTGTAAAATGAATCGATAAAATCCGATCAGTTTAACAGACATTTGTTGTAACGACAAATTATACATTGCCAGATTTATTTAGATGTTTGTTTTGCCTTGCACTGTATAAATTATATTGTTTGACCGTAAGAATAAAATTATGTACAATGAATATTGTCATCGTGACTATTAATCATAACGTTAATAATAGCATAATTGCTAGTTCTCTTCAAACTGAATGTCATTTATCATTAGAAACAAATGAATTTGCGAGACAAACTGCACGCAAATTCATCCCGTTATCGTTACAGACTGGAAAATTTTTTGACTGAAGTCTGATGCAAATTGATACGGTTTCTCAAGTTAAAGTAGTATGTACGCGAAACATATGTTTAATGGATGATCCCGATTTGTGTCTCCACGTTCGAGTATCCTCTGTTATTAATTAATAGTTACGATTGCAGAAATATTAATTGGAATGTAATTGCTGTTTAAAATATTTCAATGTCTGTTACTCAACATCGGGCCGGAAAATTAATTCCAAATACTTTATGCACGATAATAGGAATAACGATATTTAGAAAAAAATTATCTTTTATCATATTTACAATTAATTGGCATTATATAGATCTTAGTTAATAACTCATTAACATTTTCAGTGATGTTCCTCGTCAATAATTTCATCTTTCTTTCTTCAGGTAATTGTTTCGGTTCTTCTCCAAAGGAGACGAGGTAATAAACGAACGATATTCGTTACCTATAACAAGTTATTAAATATTTATGACTGAAACATACATCATAAATATACGTATTACTAGGAAATAAAATTTTCTATCTCTTCGGTAGTATAGGTAGTTTTATTTATTTTAACGGTTATATAGTTTCTTTCATTTTCTCTTCCTAGTTTGTGACGAGCAGCAAAATTTCACAAATTCTTCACTGGCAGCGTTGCAGGTACTTTTAATTAAAAAGTATTTTTCAGTCGGAAGCAGCGTAAGCTTCGTGCACTATCAATTCTCTAGACTTTCCAACGTTCTAGACCTGCTCTGAGCATTTGCCTCGTCCGTTCCAGATTCGAGGTATCAACCTGTCCACGCGATGCATCCAGCGAATCAACGTGTCCAAATCGAATTTTCGTCACGGCTGTTTGCTAGGAGGGTCCTGTCATCCTCTCGAGGCTTGGCGATGTCCCATCAAAAGTTGGCCTGAATACCGGAGGAGTACGTAAATGCAGAGGACGAACAACAGTCAGTCGCACAAGTCAGCCTCGTTCTCGATGGCAACCAGCACATCGGTCGTTACCTGGCTTGGAGAGGTGGTAGAGAAGAGTAGCAAGTGGGGAGTTGAACACCTGGACGACTTCCTGCCAGGGAGTAAGCACCTCAGTCTTCAGGAAAGATTGTTTCACGTCGGTCGTTTCGAGTCCACGGTATCTTAGAAAGTTACCCATCACCAAAGAGAGCACGTATCTTCACGCCGGAAGAAAGAGAAAGAAAGGAGAAGAAAAAAAAAAGAAGGGAAGAGAGGAAAGAAATCTCGCGTCTCGTCAGTTGTACTCTTTAAGCTGAGGCTTTACAGTCTTCCGGTTTTCAGTCGGCGTTTAATCGGAAACGATCGCGAAATGACGCCGCGTCACATTCGGTGAACTCGCGGATACGAGTGTGCCCCCTCTCTGCTGGATTAACAACAAGATTGAGGGTCGAAGCAGATTCATCGTTAATCGTTGCCGCGGTGAGACGATTGTCAGCTGATCTTCGGAGTCAGAGCTGATTGGAAGAAGACATCAGATCACAAAGCATGGAGAGAACAGCTGTGGCTCTTCTGATCGTCGTCGGCTTGGCTACGAAAGGTTTGTTCGTTTTTTTTTTTTTTTTTTTTCATTTAGTTTCATTTCGTGATTTTCCTCGGTTTTACGACTAGGGGAGAGTTTTTTGATGCGTTAGTAAAAAGATCATCACAGTATTTTATATATACAGGATGTTCCATTTGAAATGTCCTTACTAAGCTATTCGTCATAGAAAAAAATGTTTCAAGTAATATTTATTTTGTTTCATCTTATGATAGCCACAAATCTTGTGGATGTGCCTCTGAATTTCAAGGTAAAAACCTTCGTTTTTTCAAAAAATGGAATTATGTATTCAGACGGATGTATAATGTATTCCGTAACAAATTCATCGACCTAAATATATTATTGTGGTGTTCCAAAGTCATTCAAGGTCATTTTAAATGACCCGCCGTTTCAAAACTTACCTTCATTAAACACTCAGAAATTATATTTTATCTTCGATTTACTCTGCTCCTGGAAAAACAGTTACATCTTATCCAACTCTTTTCAACGACTTTACACGAGTTGGATGTTGGCGCCTAGAAAATCTTGTCGCCAGGAACGCTAATTCCTTCGAAGAGATTATAAAAGAAACAGAAGTAAGCAGAAGTAACGAGAATTTATATTATTAGTGTAACTTCGAGTTGTGTATTAAAACAGTCTCGAGAATGCTGTATTTAACGAAGATAAAAATTTTGAACGGCAAATTTTAAATGACCTTGAATAACCTTGCAATATCAACATATTTAGGTCGATGAATTCGTTATGGAACATTCATCTGGATAAAAGTAGTACAGTTCTATTTAAAAAAACGGAGGCTATCTTGAAGTCGCAGAGTTTCATACGAATTTTCGATGAAGAAGATACTTAATCATAGGAGAGACTCCAATATAAGATAATATTAAATTAGTACCGTACTATACTTTGCAACACATCACATCATTTTAATGGAGATTAATCTCGAGTGAGTGATTTAAATTATGAAGAAGAATATAGGAAAGTATCGTTCCACATTGTGTACTTGTACGCAATCCGAACATTTTACCCAACATCGTGGTAAAGGACAAGTTTACTTTAGAGTTCACATTACGAAAGAACGTTTAGGAAATCTCTTGTTTCTCTATCTTAAAGAGAGCATCCATCTAATTAAGAATATAGGAAATTCACGAGTGTTTTAACAAACAAAGCCACTCTTTCTAGAAGATTGAAATCTGCAGAGAGTACAGTATAATTTTTTATCGTGATAGAATTAAGAAACAAAGTGCAGATTTCCTTTCAAGTGTTACGTAATTAAACGAAACTTTAACAACTCGTGATCAAAATATTATATTATCCTGCGATCTCCTGCATTTATTTTATTAACAACGATACGTCTGACATTTGTTACAGTAACAAAAATCTTTCGTCACGATCGCTTTTAGCGTGATTATTTTAATAATTTTAACGTATCTGTCTATATAATACAACATATTCCAAAGTCTATTTAAACGTCAAGATAGAAATTCTTAATTATTTATTATGATCACTGTACTAATTATGATCGTTATACCAACATCATCATTTATATTAAATTTATTCATTTACTGTATCTCACAAAATAGATATGTGGAAATATGAAAGAGTGTTTATTTATCGCGTTTCTTTGATGAATAACTTCTTGGTGACGAAACCGGATATATAAGCCTTTCAACGTGTATTTCCATCAATATCTTGGAAGGGCAAGTAATTCTTCAGAGTCGATTTCACCGGCTACGAGGCTAGCAAACTTTTCCCAACTGGATGCATCTGCGTAAATCCATTTCTGTCGCGTAAAGCGATAAAATTGCACGCATGTTGACCCTCATCACTGCTTATACTTTTTTGCATTTAATGGCAAGTGCTGACAAAGATTCTTGTTTCTCACACATGCACCTGTTTGTCGGCACGCTATGATTTTACCATGTATTTAACGATAAGATGGTAAGAAAGGAATTCAGATTTTTAAGATAATGGACAAATGAAGGATTAATATTTTCCTATACCTGCAAGGATTTAAATTGAAATCAACAGATCATCAATAGAAATCTCTTTAAGAATGGATAAATCCTATATAGTACACAACAAGAATTTACTAACAATAACTATTATTACGGAGAAAGGATTTGCAGAACTTTATGAAAGAAATCTCACTGTACGGAAAAAAAATTTACCAAAACTTCGATGCACATGGAGAAAGGATTTTCAGAGCCGAGTACTTGAGAGTACTCGGCTCGTGTTATGCGATCAAACTGTTTTGCAAGGCGTTCATTGCGTCCTATTAGAAATGTTGTCGTAGATCTCCACGATTAATCCACCTACATTGTGTGTGAAAAGCGATTCATAAAAGTGGCTTTTCTACGTTTAACGATCGTAATCACTTCTCATAGTAAAGTGACGGTTTGCCCGTATTTCCCACGTTTCGTCGGGGGAGCCACACACTTTTCTGTTACGCGGCGTTTCCAACTACTTCCTGAACACTGGTGTTCCCAACTAATTACATTCTTCCGTTCCGATCGCTACTCAGTCGTGTCAATCTTCCCCTCGTTTCTTTTTCCGCGGCCCTTTCATTTCCTTTATCTCTTGTCTTTCATTCTTCCTTCGCGAGCTTTCCTTCGAACGATCCGATCGATCGAACGATTATCCCTGTCGGTGGTGTCTGATTCACATAGGTATTAAATTCTTATCGCGAATACAATAGTCTTGCTTGTCTCCTTTTTCTTATCGTCTTACGATACATCCACCGGGTTGACGAGGGGTATAATTAAATCTTACAATTAGTGAAAGCATACATTATCGTGATCCGAGATCCAGAAAGGCCGTGGCGAAATAATAATTTCGGTTTTCGCAACTGCGTAACTGTGATAAGAAATTAATCGAATGCCTGCAAGTATACACCACTATATTCAACTTGACTTTCGTTGTTGCTCGAAATTAAAATTTCAGGGCTGTCCCATTTCTAGCACGAGAAACGTATGAAAATGGAAATAGAATTTTTTGTGATACAGTTAGTTGAACTGGAGTGTCAGATATGAAAATATAAATATTTAATATTTGTCAGATATGGAAATATAAATATTTAATATTTGTCAGATGTGGAAATATAAATATTTGATATTTGTCAAATATGGAAATATAAATATTTAATATTTGTCAGATGTGGAAATATAAATATATAATATTTGTCAGATGTGGAAACATAAATATTTAATATTTGTCAGATAAGGAAATATAAATATTTAATATTTGTCAGATGTGGAAATATAAATATTTAATATTTGTCGGATGTGGAAATATAAATATTTAATATTTGTCGGATGTGGAAATATAAATATTTAATATTTGTCAAATGTGGAAATATAAATATTTAATATTAGTCAGATATGGAAATATAAATATATAATATTTGTCAGATGTGGAAATATAAATATTTAATATTTGTCAAATGTGGAAATATAAATATTTAATATTTGTCAGATATGGAAATATAAATATTTAATATTTGTCAGATGTGGAAACATAAATATTTAATATTTGTCAGATATGGAAATATAAATATTTAATATTTGTCAGATGTGGAAACATAAATATTTAATATTTGTCAGATATGGAAATATAAATATTTAATATTTGTCAGATATGGAAATACAAATATTAAATATTTGTCAAATATGGAAATATAAATATTTAATATTTGTCAGATGTGGAAATATAAATATTTAATATTTGTTAGATGTGGAAATATAAATATTTAATATTTGTCAGATATATAAATAGAAATAGAAATATTTAACATTTTAAATTAAGAAATATAAATATTTAACATTTTAAATTAAAACTTTAAATTTCTAAATAGAATTTATAACGAAAGAAATGTCGTACCTCGAATCTCATTTCCAAAGAAGACAAATTTTCACCCAGCTCATAGTCTATGTAATTACAGTTTCGTAATTGATCGTCGTAAACGTTAATGGATGATAACGCTGTCGTTTACGATCGGCAGGCAATTTCGCAAAGGGAACGTTCGCATTTTCGCGTCGACCTACTGACCAGCGGCGTAGAAATCAGGAAGAGATCGGGAAACTGGTAGGGCCCGTGAAATGATCGAAAGCGACTGACACGTGCGTGTTACACATTCGCGTGTATTGCGCACGGCGTGTGTAATGCACGTCAGTTTCTACCTTGAAAACAAAAGGTCGACGTGTTTAATTAGCCTGGCTCAGTTCCTAATTTCCCACGATTCCGTGAAGTAACGGGAGACTCTGACGAACAAGGAAGGAAAAGAAGGCGGAGTTCGACCTTCCTCTTCTCACCTACTTTTGCCCTGATTATCCACTTTTCTTTGGACGTGGGCGAATCGTTGAAACCACGTGTTGCGTTACGAATATCCAGTTAGAAAGACGTTCACGACCGGCTGATTCACTTTGACCCGCACGTTTCTCTTTCTGTGGGAACTACATCACTGGATTTTGATGGAAATTTGTATTTTTTTACAAACGCAGAATTCAACTCAGTAGGGGCTCGGCGATCATGTTCCAACTTTTTTCAATTTCACATACAGTGGTCTAGAATCTAGGTGGAACAATCAGTATTAGTAGTGAGAAGAATATTAAGCGAATCTTTGGAACTGCTTTTCACAGTTATAGTGTTGAAAAATAAAATTTGATAATGTAAATTGATAGCAAAAAAAAAAAAAAAAATAGTAGATGAAATAGTATCTTAACGTATATTAATCCATAATGAGGCAGAAATATATTTCACTCATTAAATATTACAACCAGTATTATATTTCATATTATAATTTTGCATTTTAGATTTGCATCTTTAAATATGTATAAACACCCGCACCTTTATTACAACATATATCATACAATTTCTTCATAATCTAATGTTTCAAATAGTAGTCCTTAAGAATTGTATTGTATTGTAATAATTTCCTGACAATTTTGTCAGATTATTTCTCAGGCTTATCAGGACTCTTTGTTTCTTTGTAAATGTTCTGTACTTCTACTATATAATATAAAACTCCAATTAGAACTTGGATTTAATTTAATTAACAGGTTTGAATATAGTGCATAGTATTCTTTATGTTTTCGACGCGGAGATTTTTTTTTTTGACAGCATGTTCTAAATTAATATAGTTCAGTAGGTTTATGACTTCGTATAATCAGATGTTAGAATAAAGTGATTTACTTTAACCAGTTTAACCAGTTTATGAATAGTAATAAGAAAAATGTGTACGTTCAAGTTGCTAATACTGGAATTGTCAAACTGACAAACTTTAGTTTTCTGGTTTTTGCAATTACCAAGGATGTGTGGATATTTTTCACAATATTAAGATTAACTTTTATCGAGGTTGAAATATAATTACTGTGTTCCTATTTTATTTTCAACATTTAATTATAAGCTACACATTAAGTGATGGTTGTTTGTCAGTGTTGGATGTGAGAAATCATTAAGGTTTAGCTTAGTTAGCTAGACTTTCAGCTACAGGAAAATGAATTAGGTATCTATTGTCAAAACTTTGTTAATTCTTAATTATGATAATATCTTTGGATTGTAGGTGAGGTACAATTGGGTTACTTAATTTTAAAATTACTTAAAATTTATATTCCTATTGAATTTAAATAATTGAGCAATATTGAATAAGATTTTAAGAAAGTAAATTTCAATTATATTTCCATTTTTTCGATCAACATTATTTTAAGTCGGTGTTTTGTTATTTTTCAGTTAGAGTTAATGTTTTAAACGATCATTTAAACCTCTTTCGTACTTCGCTGTTTCAGGGGTCAAAAGTTGATAAGATTTGTAGGCTGTGCGAATGATCTTTGACTTACGGTAGAGATCTGACAACGGAATGCACTTGCCTCGATCGATGGTCGATAAAATTGCTATGATAATCGCTACTAAAAGATAACGGTTGAAATAGCGGTGACCTGATATCCGCGCCGGAATAACTTTTACCCTTTCCATGCAATTGTAACTCGCTGTGTCCACTCTACTGACCTACATATATCCCGCGCGCACGCGAAACACAAGTAGACTCTGCGCAAGTAGCAATGAAATTCTAATTAATCGTATGTAAAAACGAAAGTTCCAATTATAACACGCTTTTGGCTCTCAGGGAAATGCTCCATAGTCTGTTTCGTCCGATAAATAAAAGATGACTCCCCAAACTAACTGCGCGAAGATTTATCGTTGTTGCACGTTACACGTTGAAGTGAAAAGATATATTTAATTCTACACAGAGTCACCCGTATCCTTCGAAGCTTAAAATCATCAAGAAACTTTGAGAATGATCTAATAATGATGTTGCAATAACGTGATATATCTACAGGATCAAGACTAAGCTTGAGGCAACCTGGTTTCTAACCGATTACCATCAATTAAATTGCAAACGTCTGTCATTAAACGGTGTTACGGAAAAGAAACAGAAGTTAATATACATTGTACGTTCGATCGATTGTATTTCGTACGAATGTGTTGCCGCGAATCTTTTGGAAACGCGGCAAGAGTTATATCCTTCACGCATAATTGTGCCAACTTTCATCGAGCCGGCGCGCAACCTGTGCACAACCTGCGCGGATGAGTATAATTGAGATTCTTACCAGGCAGCCTTTACCATCTTTGGCTCCTTAATTAAAATTGCTTTCGCGAAATGATTCCTGCTTTCATTCAATTCTTATTACAAGCCCTGTCTCAAATATTGTATTTATTACGCATGAACTTCAATTATGTGATACGGCGAATGATCGTATATAATTTTAACATTAATACGCGTTACCGTCGTCGGAAATAGTGGAAAAGGTGTATAATCTTGCTATGGTGCTTTGCAAGAATGATCTACCATTTCGCAATTATAATGAAAATATAATTTAACATTTAATTTAATATTATAAATATAATATTATAAAATATTAATATTTGATTACATATATAATTATAAATATAATATTATAAAATATTAATATTCAATTACACATATAATTATAAATATAATATTATAAAATATTAATATTTGATTACATGTATAATTATAAATATAATATTATAAAATATTAATATTCGATTACACATATAATTATAAATATAATATTTTAAAATATTAATATTTGATTACACATATAATTATAAATATAATATTATAAAATATTAATATTTGATTACATATATAATTATAAATATAATATAAAATATTAATATTTGATTTATAACGAAAATATGAACAACCGTATTTTATTTTATCTTGATAGATGAAGAACACTACCTTAAATATTTCATCGTGTCTTGGTAACAAATTTGAAACAAATTTTAACAATCTCATTAATAATGTAAAAAAAAAAATCAATATGTACATCAAATCCAATTTTCAATTAGTATATCACTCGCGTCGCGACTGAATGACTTCCGTTTTCGCTTCTGTGCGTACCGAGCGACTAAATCACGGCATACCTTTGATAATTACAAAACAAATATCGGCGGAATGAAAGAGCAACAAGAAGAAAGCCACGTATCGTGCGGCTCTGCATCCAGAGGTTCAGTGTAAGTTTAGGTTCTGCCCCGGTTTGCGGCTTAACAATTACGATGATACGAGGCAGCAACCTACATTAAGCGGATGCAACGAACCGTCAGCACAGCTAAAGAAGAAACTTTTGCGGAAAACGAGCTGCTCGATAATCTTCGGCAAGCATACGCAGACCTTTTGCGCGGAAGGAGGTCGCTTGTTCACTCTTCAGCGCACCGAAAAATATCGTACCCGTGCATGTATGGATTGAATCTTCACATAGACAGATCTGCCGCTTGTGATCGAGCTTAAGGTGAATTAAAGATATTGATGGACTTTATCCTTGACGTTAGAATTCTAGTGAAATACAACTACATAGAAGAAGAACATGGTACATTTTCAACTGAATTTTTAGTTAACGGGAATTTGAAGAAAATGTGGTTCTTGGATGGGCATCTTTATTATAATCTGATCGTTACTTTTCATTAATTAAATATCAACAGTGTTTTCGCGTCTGAACATTTTTAAATAAATTTTAACATTTTTAGTGTGTCACTTGGCACATTGGAAAAGTTACATTGTATTATATGCTGACGTCATTGCTCACATTACTATAATATTGCTTGTATTAGCAAACAGCGATTGCACCAGTGCTCGATTCCTCGTATCCAGTTACGGTTTCACTTTTGTCTCCTTTGTTTGCCCATTCAGGGCAGATGTTTGAACGATGGAAAGCAACACGCGGTGAAACAGCGTTTTGATACTTTGGTCACTGGGAATAGGGCAGGGAGAGCAGCAAACTGGCTGATAAATATGTAAATCGCGTAGCACGAACCGTTACGTAGCCATCATTTCTGTGTCTACATTCGGAACTCTTCGGTTAGTTGTTTCTTAGTTATGTTTTGTTTCGACATCCGGCGATAACAATAATTACAAGTATCTTTTGATTTTGGGTGAATAAAATCTAATGAACATTTATACTCTCTCTTTTGTAAACGTGGACGTTTCATGTCAGGGATAGTTTATAATAATTCACGTGAAAAGGTTCGTAATAAAATTAAAAAAATATTTAAAATATGATACATCTTCGTACATTTAACATATGTACATTACTTTAATATATGTATATAATTTTAACACATGTGCATTAATTTAACATACATATGTTTATTATTGTATACAGAGATATTTCTATCTTAGAAATTAGAAATAGAAATATAGAATCCTATTACATACTGTTTTTATAGAACTTTTAACTACTCAATTTTATGTCATATCATTTTTATATTCAATAAACAGCTTTAAGAAGTTTTTCTTAATAATTCGTCTAAATGTATTATTTGTCAAAAGTTTGGCGACGATTTTTAATTTGGAGTGTTTAAAGATGTATGAATTCTTTTAGATATTGTAAACACTATTATGTCGCTGACAAATCCATTTTCATAACTAAAGTCGCGATTTTTAACAAATCTACGTTGAAAATTTATTGTATTAACATTTCCGTTATCTTTTGTCAGAGACGTGTGGCATCGTAGTTATGCGCGTACCCATTGTGTTCTAAATTGAGTCTTACAAGTTAATATATTTACAGTTAACAGTTATTAAGATCTGCCAGGAACCGTTATCGATAAATTTCAGGCCCGTCTCATTTTCCTTTTGCAGCTTTGATAATCGACATCCTGCAATAAACCTAAATACCAAACTTCTGCTACAAACCACTTTCGAATGCTCCAATCGACACATACCATTTCTTTTGGCTTTCTTTTGTCTTTGATTCACGAAAAAAAAGAATCCAACGAACTAATATTAGATTACGTTGAAAGTTACTCCGGTTTTAAGTCAGTCTGCATTGGTATATTTCTATTTAGAATAATTTTCTATTGCGAGAAGAATTTCTACATGAAAGGAAAATCAAGTTATTACGAATGTAATACAAATGGTTCAAACGTCTATATCAAGTTTAGTTTAGTATAAATGTTCTCGTGGTTAGACATTTCCACTTGATTTCAAAATTCCACGCAAACTACAAAATTGTCAAAAATTCTGAATTAAAAATATCTGTCGATTTTCGCGAGAGATATTTCCATATCTCGAAACAGATCCTTTGATTTTTAAATTCTATCAAAATTCTGTTTTCAATTCATCGCAATGTTAATCTCTCCTTTGTTCCAAGCACCGTGCCGAGTCAAATGAAAAAATTCCTACGACTTAAAAAAGAAAGAAAGAAGAAAAAGAAAAAAAAAAACGTTCGAAGCCGTAAATTCTTCGAAGCTCGCGAAGAAAAAGGCAGCAACAGCAGTGAAGGAGAGAATCGGTCAGTAATCGTTCGGTTTCCGCGTGCAAAGCGGACAATGGATCCGCGCGCGTGGAATGCAAATCGCGTTAGAAAGCAACTTGGATCCTCTCCGATCCGATAGCCAGAACGACGACAAAAAAGAGGGAAAGAATCGACGAACGTTGGCGACGTTGTCGGAGAAAAATTGTCGGCGTTGCGCAAACGGACGAGGTGAAATTTCGCGGGTGCCTCTCGATTTTCATGCTCGGCGTTCCCTCTTTGTCCGTTCGATTTACACGCACGCGTGTACGTACGTACCATGTTGTGTGTACACGTACACACGTTGGCACAGCCGATGACTTCCTAGGTGATTGCGCGAAAGCCGCAGGATGTGAGCTGCTTGCATTATCGTTTCCGTTACGGGTCCGTGGCGTTTTCTTCTGCTTATCTACGCCCACGAGCAGCCGGTAGTTACCAAAGATTATTGATTTAACGGCTCGTGATGCCCGCGATACAATCTGCTCCCTGGCAATCGGTTCACGGTTGCGATACACTGTTTCGAACCCTTTTCTTTTCCTTCTCTCGGTCCTGCGGTTTCAAAACGAACACTACTTCATGGCTCTTCTTTTTCTGCTGATCTCTCTTTCGAGAACGAATTTTTGTGAAATCAGTAGAAACTTCAATATTCTAGATCAGCGACGGCGAACCTTTTTGAGAAGTGGGTCAAATTTTGTTCATTATTTTTTTTTAGTACTAGCTCGTGGGTCACTAAGTCAGTGGCGTCACTTGGAAAGGGAGAGGGGAGGATGGTTAAAAACTACTTTTCTTTGGCTCTCACTCTTATAATCCTCTGAAAAGTTTACGTTTCCTTTTTGTTTTGCAACTTTTACTTTTGCAAGTGAAGAAGAGCAAAAAATAAATGTCAACGTCAAAAAATTGATATAAAAGAGGTGACATCATGCCCAGTCACCCCTGCACTGTACATTATATATATATATATACTTTATTTCTTAATATTTTTTATTGTCTGTTCTCTCTTTTATTATATAAAAAACTAGCAAAGCTACCCATTCTGAGAATGAGATCTAGTGTGTTTTTTAGTGTTTATCACATCTGTTTAATCGTGAGCGCTATATAACATTTTTTGGACACAAGTAACTCATATAACATTTAAAACTTAAAATAATATGTATACATAATCAAGTCGTAAATCCTCCATAAAACACAATTATGCATTTATTTCTCACTTTTGAGCTCTAACCGAACACTTGTAATTTTCTTAACAGTTTTTGAAAAGAAGGTATCGAAAAATAATTAAAATTCTTTTATATATATGATGATAAGCTTATAAAAATCTACGCGTGGGTCATTTAAAAAACCTGCGTGAGTCTGTGTCTGACCCGCGGGTCATAGGTTTGCCATCATTGTTCTAGATGTTTCTAGAACTTTTAACTTTACTTGTCACATGTATCTGAAAATATCCCCCCCCCCCCCAAAGTTTGCCTCGATATTCCACAATTTAATCAACAAATTCAAACGATGGCCATATTTGGAAGAAGTAAAATTAAAATTAAAAGTTCTGTCTTCTGTGATTCGCTCAATTCGTCGTTTCAATTTGTTGCGCGGAGTAACTGATTTCCGCGAGCGAAACCACAGGAACGTACATATGTAGCGCATTTCACGTATTGCGAAATTCATCTTACGAAAACCGTCTTCCGTTTCGTTCTTAAAATTGATATATCAAAGTATCTTTTAGCCAATTTAGTAATTTCCGCTGAATTTTGGAGTTACGAATATTTTCATACAAATATAATAATAATTGTTATAAATACTACGTACGTTTCTCTATCTTTATATCCTCGAATCGCAGAGAATTAATTGTGACAAATCTGTGATAAATCTTATTCGAAATAATGATGCGAGATTAAATGATGAATTGATTAAATAACGGGTCGCGCTCGACAAACTGTTGGAATCCAACGGTACTAGTGTTAGGGTTAATAAAAATAATAGAAGAAAATCATGCAACAGAACAATACAAAATGAAATGAGAGAAACAGACGTGTTCACACGAGTTACATTAAAATCGTTGTAATTGATCCATTATGTATGAAATACTCGATTACGAGGGTAATTTCAGGGGACGTAGAACTTGGTTGAGAGGGAACACCTTGGCTGGATTCAATTTCATTCGCCTTCCCGTAAAGTTAATTAGTTTTTCCCTATCTCTCGAAGAATTCTTCATTTCCTTCTTTGAAAGACGTGCGGTGATGTCTATATATCGTTGAGGAAGGATCAAATTGCTTTGTAATTCCGTGCAAATTCTATTCAAATTCATTTGTCGTCGTAGCTGTTATAATATGTAAAGGATCAAGAATCTGCATTATGCAAATGTCTGTATTTTATTTCTTATATGTCTTACAAATTATAGAGAAACTTACGATGAAACACATCAATCACATCAAATTTTCAAGTTGAATCAACTTTAGTCTCTCGATCTTAATCTTAAATTTAATACCAAATGATAGTTTACGATGAAGCGTCAACCACAGTAAATATTTCAACCACAGAATTCAGCTGGCAATTGGTGAATTAGAATTTTGAACATTCGAACTAAAATTTATAATTTTTCAAATTGTTTGATATAAGAATTCGCACTTGGAAAAAAATACAAAATCGCCGCGTTGATATATGGATTTCTACGTTTCATGCTTCGAAAGTGTCTCCGAAACTAATTGTTGATTAAACTTGAGAATTCGCCGTGCTGAAACAATTTTCTTCGATCGAAAATTTAAAAAATTAAAAAAATGTTTCGGTTTAAATTTCAGTGTAAAAAGAGAGCACGGACAGCTTCGTTCTTTCGTGACTAATTACGCACGAATAATGCAACGTTTTATTGCTCGCTTGGTAATCAGTGTAAAGCACTTACGTGTTGGCCACCGACGGGCAATTGTGGCCGCTGGCCTCCGCTGGTGGGACATGCAACTCACGTCATCACGCACGAGCTGCATTAAAGTCGTTGCAAAGCGGGACGTTGCCTCATCCGAGCGTCGGAGTTTTCAATCTGATGATTTCAATGGCCGGTGAGAGCCTCGCCACCTCCTTGAACGCGAATGCAAACATTCAACTCGCTGCGATTCGGTTTTCTCCGTTTTTTCTTTCCTGCCTTTTCTCCGTCCATCTATGGTTGTTCGATGATATCATCAGATAGAAGCTTTTTTCATCTTTGACGGTTCGATGGTAAAAAATTTTGCAATAATTGGGGGTAAAAAACCTTACAAATATTGATGTGCTTACAATAGAAATATGTCTTAGTTTTTTGTTGATACTTTTCTTTTTTTTGCAGTGAAGCACCGACTGGTGTACAACGTTGATCAAAGATCATTTGATCACTCACCTTCATTGATAGAAAAACCATTTTTCTCTTCCTATTAAGGTCCATTTAAGTTGAATGCAATTTTTAAATCTTATTTTCATTGAGGCTAGCCCAAGTTCCACTAGAAAGTTCCAACTCTTCCCTGTAGCTTATTGTGGTAATTAATGTATATTGTGTAATGTATGGTAATTTAATGATTGCCATTTAAACTCAATGCAATTTTAAAAAAGAACTTTTTAAATCTTATTTTTATTGAGTCTAGCCCAAGTTCCAGTGAAAAGTTCACTATATATATATTAAATATTCATAATTGATTAATTCATAATTTTTTTTAGATATATTACAGATACAAAACAAGAGTATTTTTACAGGTTTAATTTTTTATAAAATACATGAATGAAAGTTTGTGTATTCTATTGTATTTCTATTTTTTTTACTTTAATATCTCTGATGAAAATTCTATGCTTTAGTCCTTGATAGTTCTATTATGTATATTGTGTAATATATAATAATTTAATGATTCATTCCATCCATTTAAACTCAATGCAATTTTAAAAAACCTTTTAAATCTTATTTTCATTGAGTCTAGCCCAAATTTCAGTGAAAAGTTCCAATTCTTTTCTGCAGCCTATTTTGATAATCAGGTAACACCAGAAGTGGTCAAAATGACTAATTCATAATTTTTTTTAGATATATTACAGATACAAAACAAGTGTATTTTTACAGGTTTAATTTTTTATAAAATAAAACATGAATAAAAGTTGGTGTATTCTATTGTATCTTTATTTTTCTAGTTTCAATTCTTTTCTGCAGCCTATTGTGATAATTAATGTACGATAATTTAATGATTCCCATTTAAACTCAATGCAATTTTAAAAAGGAACTTTTAAAATCTCATTTTCATAGCCCAGTAAAAAGTTCCAGTAAAAAGTTTCAACTCTCCTCTGCTTGTTGTGATAATTAATGTATATTGCATAGTAATTAACATATAATGTCATTATTATTAATTATACCTAGATGTTTAGCACATTATGTCCTGATAAACATCGTCAGTCACTTGATAACGATTGTGTCTGTGTATCGAATTGCAGGCTGCAACGGTGCCGGATGCGGTTACCCCGGGGCTCCCGCTCACAGTAGCGTTCGATTCACAGGACCAGACGCCGAGGACGTTATAGATGAGGAGGATTCTCTTTTAAAGGACACGGTATTCCCGGAGGGCACCGTGGCCACGTATTCTTGCGAACGAGGCTTCGAACTCCTTGGACCTGCGCGCAGACAGTGTCAGATTGACGGCTCTTGGACACCAGATGGAGTACCATTTTGCGGTGAGTCTTCGTATCTCTTAAAAATTACTGCAAATCGCCTGCAATCGCCAGATTTGACTTCAATTCTCTTCCCAAAACATTGATATCAGAGAATATTAAAGACGATCAAATTTGTAACGAACGTTCCCTTTATTTAACACGAAAAAATGATTAAACGCGAAAAATGACAATAACAGGCAGCGTTAAAATTCGCAAAAGCACGAAAGTGCTTTAATTTTTCTGAAAGTTGAAAAATCGAAAATGTCCTTCTCTCTGCTTTGTATTCTTTCACATATTCTTCGAATTGATATTTTTTCACAAGTGGTTTCAGTATCTCGTATTGAATAGATTTTACGAGTCTTTGTTCGTTTGAGAATGTTGGTGATTTTTGTCTCTTTTCTCGCAATTCTTGTCACCTGAAATGTAGGTGGGTCGTAAAGTATTCGACGATTTGAATAAAAATGCAAAGAGAATGTTAAACACACGAATGAAATTGCGTGAATGAAATTGCATAGGAAAGAGAATTCTTGGAGGAGTCGCCGAGATACTAGGTATTTAACGGGGAGGCAAATACGTTCGCGGATGTGGGCTTAAGAGAAAGTTTAACGTTCCGAGGAAACTTACTCGCACTTCCGGTCACGCCTCTGTAAAATACTTTACCGAGTTACGAACTGCTATTCATGAAACATGAAATCATCTAAAGGTGGTAATAATTATTTTTAACTTTAACGTGAGAAACGAGTAATAAAATTGAAATTGTTTCTGAGAAAATAATGACGTCACTTTAACGCACATGAACGTAGAAGTTTATCATTCTCAAACATGATACGAATTAAATTCGATTTCTAATATAACATTATAAAAATTTAGAAAAATTCATTTCTTTTTCTTTTCTTTCTAATGAAAGTGCACATCACTAATAATACCTAAATATTCTAACTAAAAAAAAAAAAATTATTTTAATAAAAATAAAACAAGAAATTTTATTTTTAAATAAAAATTACTTTTAAAATAAAGAGAAAATGATTTACTCTAAATCCAAGATCTGAGGCAATTGTACAATAATTCAAAAGTTTCCATCATTTATATAAAAATAATTCTTGCAAGGATCTCGTATCTTGTTGTGCAAAATTTTGGGAGGCAAGTGGCCTGATTCAGGGTGTCCTTGACCGAGGAGGGACGCCGATAGAAGAAATGCCAAAGATAGTGGGGGCATTACACCGTTAAGAGAGTCTGAACCTGTTACCTCCTAAGAACGCTCGCGGCCTTCTCAACCTGGCGCGCATTCCTGACATAGGTTCACCATTTCGTCCTTCCTCGGTCCACCTCGAATTTACTTCCTCCTTCTGGCATTCCAATCTTCCCCGAATACATCTCTCACGGTAAAAGGTCGTCGAAGAAATTTGATGCGTGAATAACTACGACAGGTAGATCGCTACTTAGGAGCATAGAATTGCGTTCCTGAATAACATAGATTAAACGTGGCGAACGTTTTAAACAGAAGCTGCAAAGATACATAGTTTCTTTAACGTTGAAACGTTTGTAGAACATTGGCTATCTGAGTAGATGAGTAAATCATTTTCTGTGGGAAATGCGCAAGGGATTTTCAAATTAAAGTGATTCCAATTAAAGTGAGTAGGGTAACTTTTGGTATTCTTCTTGCTTAGGATAGTAATTTAAAGAGATTAATGACTTTTTCAGAGAAAATGCATCTGACAAACAATTATCATTCGTACTGTCGAGGATCACGTAATTGAGTGACATCACTGCTTTACGAGTAGAATGTTAAATATTTAAACTAGAGGTTACACCGACGTTCTAGTATGTTTTCCTTTCTTCCTTTAGTGAACAATCGCTATACTGGATCCTTAATATTCCTTTTACTGCCACATATTTAGTATGTTTTCTGGATTATATAGTATATTATTATTATGTAGTATGTTAAATATTATTATTATTATATTATTATTAATTATTATTAATATTAATATTACTGGGTTATATTATATGGTATATTAAATATTATTATTATTGTATAGTATATTATAATATTATGAAAAAATAATTAATATAGTATATAATAGTAATAATAATTAATATATAGTAATAATAATAATAATATACCTTACTATGTCAAATAAGTAGCTATTTGAAGTTAGACAAAAAGACATTCAGACACTAAAACTAGAAGGCATTCACGATTTATCACGGTATAGATGATCGAGGAAAGCAAACTAGCACCGTGAAAGATCTGGGTCGTTATGGCACGAATTAGAAGTACGTGATTCCGATGTGCTTCAATGATCACAAGGATTGTCCTTTAGCGGACTTTTACAAAAGATATTACAAGAGCATTACAGTTACCGAACGGCTGTTTGGACCGACTAAAATATAAATAGCACTTAATTATAGCTTACACGCCACGAGTTGAATAAGTATCCATTAAACCAATCGGCTATAAATTATCACTAGACTAGCGCAAATAAATTAGAAATCTCTAAAGAGGGAATAATCAATAAAGCATCGCTAGATGCTTATTTGTTGTGTCTGCGTCTGGTGGAAAGTAGTTCTGTTGCTAAACTGCAACTTATGTACGTCTGTTGGAAGAACGTGTGCCGATATTTCAAATTGTTTCAATTGCAAATATCGTATTTGATATTTAGAAGGAACAGCGATGTCTATTAAGCATCGGTTGTACGCGAGTACGGTTGTAAAATCATCGAAAAGGAACAGGTTTTTAAAATATAAATTTATTTATACATATATATATATATAAAATTTTAAATTAATATAATTAAAAGTTTTATAATAAAAATATATTTTAGAGATAATTAAAGATTAATAATATTATTAATAGTTTAAAGTAATGAAAATGAAATTTTGAAAAATAAATAAGTAAAATTTATTTTGTACCTTTCGTATCAGGCTTAATTAATTAATTTTAATAATTTTAATTGTCTCGCAAGTGAATGATTTGTAAAATAAAAAAAATAAATATATATTTAGAAATTAAATGTATTAATATCTAGTTTTTTAAAAAATAAATTTATTATAATAGTAGTTAATTAAATATTATTATTTAATTAATTTTATTATATAAAAAATTTATGGAATAAACTACAAATTTATTTATATAATTTTATTTTTTAAATTGTGATTTTAGTATTAATTAATAATTAAAGATTTGTAGTTTAATAGATTTTTATCTCTAATATCTTTTAAAATCTTTCAAAAAAATTTCGCTTCAAGACAATGGAAAATTTAAGAATAATCTCGTTTATGAGAAGATCAGAGAAAGATCATTACATTTTTATTTGAAATTTGATCAAGTCTAAATTTATCTTATTGATAAATATCGGTATTAATGCAATGTTAGAAATCTTTCGTGAAAGGATGGCGTTTACAAGCGGAAACATCGAAGAATATTGATTGCATAGGCCTCGATTCTGGAAGCTTCAAGGATTTCACACGATCAGACTGGCTTCCATTTTCAATTATATACGTGTTTCGCCATTTCTCGTTTCATACATCTGTACGTACGAGCACTTTTGATTAATGTCAGTTTAATCGATCAGTCAGGCAATTCAAACTTAAAATAAACTACAAATTTGAGAAATAGAAAGAAAAGGAAGTATCTTTAAATTTCTCACAAATGTATAAAAATTTCCATCAGTCAGACAATAGTTGGATGAAAATAATGATCAATTAGATATTGGTGTCAAATTGGCGTTAAATTTTTCAAATTCATTAGAAGGTGTTACAACAACTCGGGTGAAAACGTACTACTTTGGTGATCTCAGTCAGCAGACCTGAACGGCCAATGAAGCCGATAGTTTAAAACTTATTCGCTGCCTTAACACCGATCGTAAAAATTGGAGCATGAAGGTTTTCAATTTTTCAACTTCATTTATTTCGAAAGCTGTAGCTTTGAGTTATTGCTTTGAATTATTAACGAAGAAAATTTACATCATTTTCATACTTCTTACGAAATTAAAAATATCTTTTTCATTTCAACTATCTTCCAGTCATTAGAGTATCAATAGCCAGGAAATATTTATGCGTATTTTCCATACGTAATGAAAAATATAACAGTCCTTTAACAATGAAAAATATCAAACTCTCTCGATAATGAATTAATTAATCAGATTTTGAAAATTGTCTTTGAATCTTGACGGATTATTTTCATTCTCAATTGTCTCTCAATCACCAAATAACATTAAAATCAGAAAGTCGACGAAAGTAAACTTTTCTCCATACGTAACCACAAACGTAGATCCTTTGCATACTGAACTAGTTAATTTAACAATGATATAACTTATGAGTAAGACTCGTAACAGTATCAAACAACCACTATTATTACCTATTCCTATTTGTGACAAACGAACCATGTATTATACGTAATCTCCATTTTTCTCTTTTTTTTTTTTTTTTTTGAAAGAAATGTATAGTTAAATCACTGGTTACTGGTTAATTTGACACGGCCCCGTTTCCATCGTAAATAAACGACGAAGAAGATACGAATTCAATCTCAGCGGGAAATTGGTCAGGTTAGCATTTGAACTGCAGTTTCTCGTAATTTTCTGCCAACCGCAACAGCGGATTGCCACTTACGCACTTATGCGTGAACTTGACTTTTCGAAGGTAAACTTCTGCGCCGTTCACCGCCAACTGGATACGTAATCGCGGTTATACCGTAATTTGTACTGACTGTGAAGAAAAGGACAAAAGAGAAAAAAAGAAACACCGGTCGTTCCATCGATAGCGCTTTAAATACGCTCGAGTAGTTTTCACAGTTTTTAAAAAAAGATTCGTTTCGCGCGGTAATTTTCAACATTGCAAGATTAATTTTTTAGCATAGAAAAATTTCTTCTGCTAAGTATGTTAAATTATTGTACTTTAAAAACGAAGAAACCCTTATTCGATAAATAGTTTCCAAGGCAAAAATTTCATAGTGCAGCTTATTGTCATAAGGATGATAAGAATTGCAATAATGAATCGAATGTGAGAATTACGTATGAAAATAACCACAATGAGACCATGATTTAAATTATTACATTCGAGGCACATGATAGTTTGTACTGATTGACAGATAATTCTGCAAGATGAGAATTTGTTTTCAATATTATATAATTCTTGCAAAGACGTTCAAGTTTCCACCAGATTGAACGATTTTGATTTTACTCTAGTCTCGTAATTTCCCAACGTTGCGAAATGAATTTTGCAGTGTAAAGCCTCTTACAACTGAAACTAAAACGAATAATTTCTCAGACAAAAAAATCGCAGAGTGCAAAACTTGTTATTACGAGAACGGGCAAGAATTGCAAGTTCAAAGCATCTCGAGCAAATTCGAAAGCAACGAAACGATTCTAGTATAATTCTAGTAATATTTCAAAAGAAATCTGCGAGATGTATGGTAATCGTCTGAGCAAAACGCGTTCCAACAAAGCTAATGCACTGACGCGGCGCTGTTTCGTTTCTAGTTATCAAGTAAAATCGCGTTCTTTTTTTGCATCTCCAGTCACACTGTGTAATTTTTACGCCAACTTTCACTTGTTTTCTTTCAATCTTTCCATCCGTGAAGGTACTAATCATCGTCTTTAAAAGCTTCGTTTTTGAAATGACGAGAGTTAAACGCCGTTTGTGCTTTCGACAAATTTTTTCTCTCCCCTTACGGGGGAGATCGTAAAATCGCGTTAGCTGTATTTACGAGTGACACTTTCCACGATTGAAAACCATTGATTCCTGTTGTTAAACGCGAGATGATAATTTATTAAGGAATATGTGAGAAACCCATAAGCAGAAGTGATATTGATTTTCGTATTGTCGATTCTTGCATTTCGTTGAATTCTCTTTCATTATATTCTCTCATCAATCAGTGTCATTAATAAGCTGAAAATGTAAAATCTGCCACGATCCATGTTTCACAGAAATAATTCGCAATCATTTATTTAACGTACAGATGATTTTCATTTGTTTCTCTGTCTACCTTCGTTCAGATTTTACTAATATATTTTTTATATAAAAACTATCGAGACCAATGATGTCAAAAATTTTAATGCAATACTACAAAAATTTTTAATGCAATACATGCAAAATAAAAATATATAAATGTGATTTTACGTGATTTTATGTTGATAAAATAAAAGATAATATTAGATTAAAAGTTGGTTTATTGAACAAGTTATTATTATATTTTTTTATACAAAAACTATTGAATGTACCAATAAGAGACCAATGATATTAAAAATTACTTTTTAATGCAATACATGCAAAATAAAAATATATAAATGTGATTTTATGTTGATAAAATAAAAGATAATATTAGATTATATATATATATATTTATTTATTGAACAAGTTGTTATTATATTTTTTATATAGAAGCTATGAATGTACCAATAAGAGACCAATAATATTAAAAACGTAACAATGTAAAAAAGATGGTGATGGATTACTTTTTAATGCAATACATGCAAAATAAAAATATATAAATGTGATTTTATGTTGACAAAAAATAAAAGATAATATTAGATTAAAAGTTAATTTATTGAATAAGTTCGATAATATATTTTGTATATATATGTATATAAAATGATGTATTTGATCTTCTCAAGTAGTTAAGCATTGGATCATCTTAAAATACACGACGTCGTAGAGTCGCGATTATCCTCGCTATGACTATAATTTCACATGAGCGGATTTACGATTAACACTCACCTTTAATCCTATTTCGTCCCATAGAACACGTTCACATCGTGCATACGCGTGACCACCAACAATCTGTGACGTGCTTAATAAAAATTACAATCAACCAATTATGGTTCAACTGCTTCAATGCTACTTGGCATCTATATCGCTTATGTACAGAAACGTGATTCGTGTATAAAGTGATGTGGTGATGATTATTGGCCTGCGGATGCTCGTATAAGTTCAAACCTTCATGTAATAAACATAACACTTAATATAACAAAAGAAATATCTTTGTGATATATAATTGTATACGTGTATATCTTTATGCATACTTTCGTATAAACTGGATATTATTTTAAGAGTATTGCTTAACTCATTCGAGCTCTCTTGCTTTATAATTAATGAATTTTTTAGTACCATCAATTATACACGAAAGATGGTTCTTCACTTTCTTAGGCAGTTAATTACCTTTTAATTACATTGACTTGCATTTAATTACCTAGATCTGATAATTCGTTACTTGTAAACAGTTAATTATCCGTGGCATTCTTGCCACCTTCTTGAACATGTCAGGAATTGTTGGTTGTAATTTCGTTCTTTCATGAAACGTCATCGTGTTATCTTTTTCTATATTATTGAACTTGATTGTTCGTTCCTTTTTTTCAATTACACTACATTAAAAAAAAAAAGAAAAAAAAAATCAGTAGGACTGCATTCTTTCCAAACTCCATGCATTTACAGTGAGAATAAAAATTTACTTGTCAAAATTACTCCGAAAGATTAGCTAGCATTACTGAAACCGAAGAATATATAATATATATAAAATATAATTATATATAATAATATACAAATAATTTTCTTCTATAGTCTTCGTTTATTTGTAATTTACACCATGTATCACGTGCACTACCTAAAATTAAAAAAAAAAAAGAAAAAAAACGAATCCCCCTAAACAAAGAAACAGGAAGACGCTGGTGTATTCACGTCCAAGGAAGTGAATTTGTAACAATAAACGTATTGCCATAGTCTCGAACAGCCTGAAAGCCTCTCGATCGTTCTCTTTCGTTCCACATTATCGTTCTCTGTACATAGGCTGACACACGCTGAAACATGCGTCACGTTGATCGTTTTGTTCGATCTAACGTGTTTGAATAGCACGACAGCGGAGATGAAACCTTTCGCAATAATCCGCGTAAGAGGTAACTGTAAATTATATGACGTATCCACGCGTGTGGGAACGCGTGCGCGACGTGTACGCCAAAGCTCAAAGGAATCGGTATGTGGGTTTAGGTCGATCGCGCGTTCTGCGCCCGGATGGAATGTAGATCGACTTCGTGATCAGTTGCTTTTTCAAAGCTGGTTGCTCGAATGCTCCAAATGTTCGAATTCCTTGGCTTGGCCATCGACACGCCACCCTGAATATTCACGATCACGCGCTCGATCTTGAATCATTCGTCTATTGAATTTAAATGAAGTCACTGGTTGTTCGAATCGACAAGATATCTGTTAAGCAATTCATCTTTCAATTTGTTAAATTTGATTTTTGAGCGATAGATTTGATTATCTAGCGTTTGAAGATAGATTATTTAATTCGTTGTTAGCGATAAACGGCAGAACAATGAGTAGTATACAGCGATAGCTTTTAGACAATTATAGTTTTTGTAGAATAATATTTTATTATAGATTATTTTATAGAATATTATAGAATATTATTTTATTATATATATAGGAATATTTATAGAATATTATTTTATTATATATATAGGAATATTTATAGAATATTATTTTATTATATATACGGGAATATTTATAGAATATTATGATATTATATATATAGGAATTTATTTATAGGATATTATTTTATTATATATATGGGAATATTTATAGAATATTGTTTTATTATATATATAGGAATATTTATAGAATATTATTTTATTATAGATTATTAGGCAATTATACTATTTTATGTATCTTATTTTATTATAAATTGTTGGACAATTATAATATTATTTTATTATAGATCATTAGACAATTATACTTTTTTACATTTTATAAAATATTATTTTATTATAGATTATTAGGCAATTATACTATTTTATGTATCTTATTTTATTATAAATTGTTGGACAATTATAATATTATTTTATTATAGATCATTAGACAATTATACTTTTTTACATTTTATAAAATATTATTTTATTATAGATTATTAGGCAATTATACTATTTTATGTATCTTATTTTATTACAAATTATTGGACAATTATAATATTATTTTATTATAGATTATTAGACAATTATACTTTTGTACGTTTTATGTTAGTAAGTTCAATTATAATTGTTCTATATTCAATAGCGTGTGTGTATTACTTTCAATCATATATGTATTTTCTGTATTATGAACTTTGACGAACTTCTGTTAAGCATTGTTATATTTTGTTACATACTATTGCAAAGTGTATCGTCAAGCAAAGGAGATAGATGATTGTCTGGTTGTTTCATTTGGAAATTGGTACGTAAGAAACAGACCAGCATTCGCAATGACTGAATTTAGAAAAGCGTTCAAGGAGAGCCTTGTTCGTCTCTTTATAGTGCCTGCACAGATGAAATTTCCTTTCTTGATTCCCTTCACGTGCAAAAATAACAATCTTGCATAAACTTGCGGAATTTTACCTTGTTTGATATGTCATCTCATAGTCAATTATGTATATATTTTGTTTTTAATTGTAATCTATTTTTATTACTAAAACTGTCGTTGTTATAAAGTGTTTAAGACAGAAATTTATGGTTCTCAAACGTGCATTGATTTATCTAAAAAGTATAACTCAAGACAGTTATTAAATTATCATGCCACAATATAATTAGATTATAATTATAACTCACAGATTTTTATTTGCAATATTAAAGAATTCAACAGTTAGAAGCACAGTCTGAAATTCACGGCTCACAGTATGTGCAAGGTAACGTTATAACAATGTTTCCTGATGTCGTCTGCACAATGCATTTGCTGTCTCATTCAAGCATCTTTCAATTGTTCTGCAAGCATATATTATAAGGTCGTGGTAACAGGTTGTACTTGTGAATCCGTAAAAATTTTATCACGAAACAATGACTGAACAGTACTCAACGTCAAGACATTTATTTTTATCCTCTTTCTTACGAAAGAATTTTATAAATAGATATTCAATGATATTCGGTATTTAAACATTGCTTAACATGGAACTCAAATCACTGGAGAATTTTATTTTGAATATCAATGTTGAGATATTATTCATTCAATTTTAGTAGGTCATTACTTTAACATTTTAATATATTTAAAATCATAGTCTTCTTGAATATCATCAATTTAACATCTTTTTTCTCACTAAAAATTCCATTAAAACGATTTCATTGCGACACTGGTTTCGACTATGACTTATTGTTGCTGATATCTAAATAAATTAGCGACGTCGATTAGGATTAACCTTGATGGCATGAAGCAAAACAGGCGTTTTGAAGTTTTTACAAAACGATTACGATTTTTATTCACGTACTACAGTTATGATTTATACTATGTTAATTTTACTTACGTTTACTTAATTGTTTCATACTATTTTCTAGCAATTATTTAGTTTGATTTTAAAGCCCAAAACCTCTGCTTTAATAGTCTTAAGTTTGTTTTTCTTTCCAATGATGTTCTTACACGAAAATCATTTCATCCTTTTTCTTGTAAAAATTCAAACGCATCTAGAAACATTGAAAAACTCTTTTTGTAATTATATTCGCCATGGTTTTGGAGATTGACATTTTTTCTTTGTAATGAACCTTTCGAAACTTACTATGCGATCTTTTCCTCAGCAATTTCATTGAACTTTAAACATTAGACGACGAAACATTGAAGCTTTGTTATTTTTGTTCGCCATTTTATTGGACTCTTGTAATATTTTCTCAATGTTAAGTATAACCCAGACAAAACAAATAATAAATTTATTACTTCCGCTATTAATAATTTCTACCCAGTGATATCATATCGACATGAGTTCAAAAAGAAAGCGACGGATTATTGATACGACATGGTCACTCGTTATGGTCCGCAATCGGTTGCCAACGCAAGTGGTTAAATATTAGGAGTAAATTTAATTATTAGAATTAAAATATAATTATTAGATTAAAATATACATTAGAATTAAAATATAATTATTAGATTAAAATATATATTAGAATTAAAATATAATTATCAGACATTAAATATTAGAATTTAATTTAATTCTAATATTCAGAGTCCGCTAAAATGGCGAAGAAAACTTGTGCAGCAAGTTTTTGTAGAGTCGTTGTGAAGGCGAGATTCCAATTCTTCAACATCGCGCTAGATTTAGTTATGAAAAAAATAAAAAGAAAAAAAGCTTCAACGCTTCTAATTGAATTTGAATTTACGAATAATTTTACGAAATTAAAATTCAGTCGTGACCGTGCGCTGAACGTGACGTAACGAAATTGAGGAATTAATAAAGAATAAAGTTGGGCAGAACTGACTTCTGGCTGAAGAGGCTGAATCATAGAAATGATCTTGCAAGGGT
Organism: Frieseomelitta varia; assembly: GCF_011392965.1. Classification (NCBI taxonomy): domain Eukaryota; kingdom Metazoa; phylum Arthropoda; class Insecta; order Hymenoptera; family Apidae; genus Frieseomelitta; species Frieseomelitta varia. The sequence goes on from NW_025109339.1 coordinate 219,703, forward strand.
TAACCAGGATGACGAGTAGACACGCGGCAAAAGTGGCGATCTCGTTTCGACATCGCCGTGTGTCTGTGTGTGTGCGCGTGTGTGTGTGTGTGTGCGTGCGTGTGTACGCGCGTGGAGAACTTACCAAGATCGAGGCAATGCCAGTTTTAGCGCCGATAAAATTCTCACGTTACGGTACAGTAAAACTACCGCAAGCCCGGTAACTTCTTTGCGAATGTGCACCGCTCGGTCTACACAAAAGTTTCCGAACAGCATATCTGCGTACCGGACGGCTGTTCACCCGTGCAATTTGCCTCGTGCCCGACCTTCTTTTTTATTCTAATGGGAATGGCAATGAGCCGTCGAGATTTTCTCACAACCTTGTCGCTACCTCCCCTCGCCCTTCGATAACAATGACGCGCCAGTTAATCGCGGATTAAACCTTGCACGGATTAATTGGCTTGGAGTTTGCGTTCACACGATCGTCAAACGTTCGAGTTTCGAACATTCAAAGTATCGTTGATCCAAAGGATATTGATAATCGAATTACAACATTGATTCGCAATTGTAACTGATATGCAATAATAATTTGATTACACGCGTGTCTCTCTGACAGCCGGGTAAAGGAGTATAAGTCCAATTTCAAAAGACGATGTATCATTTTCAAACAGCGTGATTCTGAAGTATCGAGAAACGTGGATTCTTCATTTTCACGAATCGAAATCTAATATGTCTGATTTCACGGTTCGAACACGAAAATGATTTTCTGATAAAAACTGATAATTCTAGCTCGTCCATCAGAGATGTATTATATGAATTATTATATAAAAAATTATAAATTACATATTATATTATAAATTATATTATATATTATGTATATTATGTATTTTATATTACAATATTATATAGAATATTATAATAAAAATTGTATAAAAATTATTATATAAAAAAATTATAAAATGTATTATATATCATATATATTTTATATTTTATATTATAATATTATATATAATATTATAAAAAAAATTGTATAAAAATTATTATATAAAAAATTATAAATTATATTATATATTATATATATTTTATATTTTATATTATAATATTATATAAAAAAAATTGTATAAAAATTATTATTTAGAAAACGTTTATAATTTTAATAACTACCGACAAAAATTACTCAAAAATTACATTCGACGAAATGTAATTAGAATTTTAAAAAAATCGACGATCAGCGTGAATTAGCGTAGTAGCGTAAATCAATCTCCGACTTTAATTGCTGTTACCATTAAGTGGATCTAATTTGACAAATAAACGATCTAATCGCTGGATAATCGTCAACGGATTCAAGTCAAGTATAACCAGTTTTAAGACAGTTAACCAGAGCCTGTGATAACTATTCATGAGTTGGTGGTTAACGACATTTTGCACATCGTGAGCACGTGTCGCGAGTACCGCAATTGGGGCGAGGCAATGCGCGACGCAAGCAGTTTCGCAACTATGATTGTAAGAAACCGTACGTGGAATGCGCAAGAAAAGACTAATCTGTACCCACTTCCTGTCGTGTGTCTCGTGGTTTGTTATTTTATCAGAAGTTCTTCAGACAGATCTTCTTCAACCCTTTCTTTGTGCTTTACGAAAATTATTATGTACTCTGGTTTACAAGTCATTGACTGACTCGATGATATGCACATTTGCCTTTTGAAAGGATTAGTTTGAAATTTTAATATACAGTCGTGATTCTGTTTTTCCTTCTATTATTGATAATTACTCTTTGTAGGAAACTAAAGAATACTAACATACAATTATTTCATCGATTCTTCTGTGAAAATAAATTTGAAATGAGTAACTTTTATGAGTTGAATCGGCTTCTTTTATATTGGTGAATTATTATTATTATTAAATATTTAATATTATTATTATTAATTTATATATATTATTATTATTATTAAATAATTTATATATTATTATTATTATTATTATTAAATAATTTATATATATTATTATTATTATTATTAAATAATTTATATATATTATTATTATTGTTAAATAATATATTATTATTAATTCTTTTTGTGAAGAATCGTGATAACCCGCGTAAATGAGGGAAGGATATACTTATATTATATTTTCCTAGCGAAAATGATTTCAATTTCAATTTTTATCTTTTATCGCAGTACTGAACGTTGCTGGAGGTAAAGCACCCATGCAGTCGAGCAGCTCAGAGGGTGGAATTCCGCAACGGGCTGTCGATGGTAGCAGTGGACAAATTTATACTCCACAAACCTGCACCCTTACAAGGCCAGAACACAGGCCCTGGTGGTACGTGAACTTACTCGAGCCTTACATGGTGCAACTTGTGCGGCTTGACTTTGGTAAACCATGCTGTGGTGAGTAATATTATAATTATCTGGTGTATAATACTACTGTAATAATTGATGATAATTGGCTACTTTTTACGAAATGATGATTATTTATTTCATAAAATAAATACTTGTCCGTAATGTTTTGAATTATTAATGTACTAGTAAAGTTTTATGGTATAAAAATAATATAAATAAACTATGTAATATATTTATATACAATATACAATATATAGTAATAAGTTTATTTATATGTAAATATATTTTAATATTTTACATAAAATATTTATGTAATATTAATGTATTTTATTTAATATTTATGTAAATATATTTTAATATTTTATATAAAATATTTTTTTAAAATATTAAAATATATTTTTTAAAAATATTTATTAAAATATATTATATAATATTTTTTAAAAATATTTATTAAAATATATAAATATAATAATTTTTTGAAAATATTTATATATAAATTTAATATTTTTTAAAAATATTTATATATATGTAAATATATTTTAATATTTTACATAAAATATTAATGTAATTTATTTAATATTTATATAATATTTTAATATTTTACAAATATTGCATAAATATTAATATAGATAAAACGTAAATATTTTTAAATATATTACACATAAATAAATTTTAATTACGCGTAAATGATATAACAAAAATACAGAGACAAAAATAAGCATAGAAAGCAACAGTAAAGACACAGATAAATGAACGCACGACTATTCAAAACACACGACTCTCTGAAAACTTGATAAATTGAAAAAGTTATTCACAGACGATTGACCGTCGCGCGCGTTTCCTCGTTTCGCCATCTTGCTCGAAAGTTTTTCCTCTCTGAAAAATAGAACGCGATCGTGTGGAAATGATTCTGTGAGAATTTCACGTCAGGATTAAGAACAAATCACTGGTTGATGTAAGGCGATCAGAGGGCGTAAAGAGCTGATAGTTGGCGCGATCTAGTGGAGTTTAATCCTCTTAAAGACGATGGAACGCCACTTTCGTTTCAGTGGCGCGGTCTCCCGGTGACTTTCCATCGATAAAATTGGCATCGCCAGCAATTACGGGCATAATGGTGGGCCCTTTGCGAGCGAAAATTTTCGCGATCCGATACCCCGGAGGCGAGCGTAATAACGAACAAGGAACGAGCATGAAATGCACCGTTAGCGTAAACGCCGCGCCGGATCGACACTTTCATTCATGGCCGCTGTAGATTTTATCTTTTACTACAATTACCAGGCCATTGTGCCTCGCTTCGAACGTGATTATCGATCGTCCTTAAATTGAGAGATATTCCAGTGTGAGGGAAGTGTAATTGAAATATCATGAAAATCTAATCCACCGAATCCGGGAGTATGTGAGAAGTGAAAAATGCATTCATCTCAGATGAAGAGCATGACAGTATCAGTAACGATAAAACATCGTAGATAATTTAAACTGAGATAATTTTGGTAAGAGAAGATCATACAGCGATTGACTTTGTTCTTTCATTATATGGCAAGTGGGAGTGATTCTTCTTTTTCTCGAAAATTGTAAGAACATTAAAACATTTATGCTTTCGATATATTTATTCAATGTATTTTAATATCTCATTGTTTTGAACATCTCAGATTATCTGTGTGATACTAGTATAATGTAATATATAGTATAATAAAATAGAAAATAATATAATATAATGAATATTGTAAAATAATATAATAAATAATATAATTAAAATAATATAAGAAAAATAAATAACGTAATGAAATAAAAATGATATAATGAAATAAAAAATATGGACGTAATATGATAAAAAAAGAGAGTTAAGGAAATGCACATGCTACTGCCCAATCGACTTAAAACATTATTCACTTATATATCCAATATTTATGGCGGGTGATAAAATTCTTTAATCACAGAAGTATTTTATAATATATTAACATTTCGTAGATTTTTCGTTGCATGATAGACTATTTAATTTTTTTCAATTTTCAAACAAATAAGTAATAGCTTTTGAGCAGGTATGTTGATTGATTTCTTTCCATCTTTCTTTTCGATTTCATGTTGTAAAACTTAACTTAATTATGATAACAGTGAAATTAAAGCGAAACGAACGTGTGTTAATTTTAGTGTAATAAAACGTGTTAGTTTCAAGTAATAAAACCAAGCACGTAAAGCCTAAATGAAAATGGAGATGTCAATTTGTTTTGCTAATTTACAATAGCTCTAGATCGAGTTAACTACGTACGCACGAAGAACAATTGATCAGACGAGTGAAATCGTTTTCTAGCAATAAAAAGTGAAAAGACTCTTACTGTCGTATCGAAAAGTTTCTAAAAGTTCTGGCGCGCGCCATCAAGAGCAACGAGAAGAGAGGAAAGAAAAATGACGTGCGGATTTACAAGCGGATTTTACGGCCCATTTAAATGACACGATATCATTTTACGTTTTCTATCGTTACCATTAATCACACTCTTTTAAATAGAAAGTGCCATTTAATTACCATAAAATATATAATGTTTTTCAACAGTACATATCCAAATTTTATTAAGTGAATTATCTCATCACTTATAAGAATTATAAGAATAATTTGTAATATATTATATTAATATATATAATATTTATAATAACACATATAATGTTTATAATTATAATTTATAATTATAATTTATATTATATTAATACATATAATATTTATAATTATAAGAATATCATTACTCATAAGAATATATTACTTTTAAGAACTCACATTTGAAGAATTATTTTTAATTATTTATTGAAAATTTATATTTAATTCAAACTGTTTACTTTACATTCAAAGCATTGTTTTCTTTTCTATTGTCACACCTAAATGGATTCGCGATATTTATAAATAATAGACAAATAATGACGAATAATAGGAAAATAATGAAAATGTGCATATAAAAATATTCACTTGCTTAAACATCCGCAGTATATTTATTATGAAAGCAAATTGGCTACAATTTTTTTAAAGTGTTCAGCTCTCATTCTATTGTTATGCTTGATGATTTTTGTTACAATATTGCCAGAAATTTCTTTCGCGACGTGTCATTAGAGTTTTACGTTTCCATTTATCTCGTCCGTTGTTGTAGCAAGTTCCGCAATTTTATCGCTCACAAAGAATAGATTTGCTTATTGTTAAATGTAATAGCAGTCTGTACAACCGATCAAACAAGGGAAAACTTTCACCGTTGAACGAAATGCTTGATAATAGCGCCAGACGTGCTGCTTGTACGGAAATAAAGAGTGAGAGTAGCCGCTCTGTTATTCTTGGAATGAATTCGCTGCTTTCTTCCTTAAAAAAATAATTTTTCATCCTTTCACGAGGCAACAGTCCGTGCATCAGACCAGTCGTATTGTATAATAACGCGTGAACAGTACTTTATCAACAATTAAATGTAATTTTCAAAATTACTTTGTTATTTGTTTCCTGTTCTTCTTCAAGTGATATTCATTAACTTCAATTGTTAACTATCTTTACTTGTACTTTATACTTGTCTCGTTCATTTATTAAGGAAACTATGGATTATAATAGCAATGTAGATGTAATGAAAATATAAAATGCACGCTAAACTACTAGTGATCTTAAAGGTGATTTGAATCATGTGAAACATCTTTGATGATGTTTTTCAGAGATTTTTTTTTACATTATTTACATTTTTTTTATGTGTAATTTTATTAATTTTTATAAATTTATAAAATTATTAAATTATTAGATTATTTATTAAATTATTAAATTATTAGATTATTTATAAAATTATTAAATTATGTTTCATTTAATTTTATAAATTGGAAATGAGAATATTTTTGTTCTCGAAAATTGTAAAGATTCAAACATCTTTAAAAAACACCGAAGAATTTTTTTTTTCTACTGGATCCACCGTGGTTTTGAAGATTAAAGTTTCTCCTTTACAAATAATTTTTTAAAACTTGCTGCACGATCTTTTTTCACCGGTTTATTCAACTTTACATATGTTAGAATTAAATGACAAAAATTCAAGAAACTCTAATGTTTCGTCGTTCAGAGTTCCACAAAATACTGAGAAAAATATCGTACAGCAAGTTTTGAAGGGGAAACTTTAATCCCCAAAACCACAGTGGATCTGGTGATAAAAAAAATTTCCAACATTTTTGGTTGAATAGAAGTATCTTTCTTATTTCCGCACCCGCTACGTGACCATGCTACAAAAACATCTTTGAAGAAAACAATCAACAAGACTCTAAATCAAAGTAAAAGCTTCACGCTTCAGAATGAGATAAATTATATTGTTACACGATCCTTTCTTATAAAATGAATACGTTTTAAAGTATCGACAAATATTTCATCGTTATTCGTTCACTGCAAAACTCTATTAATTTCTTAACTTTTGTAATAAAAACGAACACTTCGTGTCTATCATCAAGGAAGTTGTTCGTTTCGCACTTGCCAATGCAAGAACATACACGATCCACGATGAGTTATGCCAGAACGATGGCGTCGTGTTTCTGCCGGAAACGCGAGCAGGCTCGCCAAGTGGTGAACGATAGCCGATCTCGTTCGTAATTAAAACGCCCTGCTAACAGGTTCGCTATCGGTACGAGTCGCGTGAAAGTTGCCTCTTCTTGTAAAATATCAATCAATTTAATTACGGTCGACGCGCGTTCACCGGCGAAACGTCGAAGATTATCGTCACGTACGAATATTAGCTGACTCGTGACTGAGGATCGGTTTTAAAAAGGACGTGTTTTCCTCGAATCGTGTTGTTGTTTTTTGGGATAACACGCAATTTGCGCACGCATAACAGAAACTTAACGAAAGTATATAATCGGTGGATCGTTAACTACTCGTATGCCAGCGGTCGAGAGTATTCAGACCTTAGGAACTACAGTCAGTTTCGAAACATTCACTCTCGCCCAGGAATCTTAGGACATTTTCTTTTTTAATCTTTAATACTTTGTTATTTCATATTTTATTATTTTATATTTTTATATATTATATTTTTTGTATTTTATATTTTTGTATATTATATTTTTTTGTATTTTACATTTTTATATATTTTATTTTTTATATTTTATATTTTATTATTTTATATTTTTATATATTATATTTTTTGTATTTTATATTTTTGTATATTATTTTTATATATTTTATATTTTATTATTTTATATTTAATATTTTTCATAATTCTTGTTATTACTAATAAGTATTATTTTAATACTTATTAATATTTTTCATAATTCTTGTTATTATTAATAAGTATTATTTTAATATTTAATATTTCTCAATTTTTAATACTTAATATTATTGACGATCAAATCTTTCAATTACATCTCACAGTACGATTTGTTAATATATTAACATTTGTTAACAAATATTTATTCTTTGTTGTTGTAAAATATTATTGAATTTTTTAAATTCTGAAACAAATATAATGTTTGTTCTAAGCTTCTTCAGCGAGAGTGTGCGTCCCTTAAATTTAAAATATTATAACAAAGATGATAGCTCTAACAATATTTTTGGTATTAAATTTTGTATTAATGACAACGAACAAAAATGACATGTGTCTTTACGCGCATTATAAGGAAGAGATAAAAAAAAAAATAGCTTCACCATGCGTTTGTAATATGTAACTCTAACACAACGCATGAACCGATATGTAGTGCAGTGTTCTTCTTCATTATTATAAAAAAGGATTATATTTTGAATTGATAGTCGTTTAATAATACTGTTTGATTTGTACTCTTACACGTTACACACGGGAGAAGTATAGAAAAATTTGGACTATAAGTATTTTTCGACTCAGATTAGATTTTTATTTCGATTAAACTTAAACTCCTTTTTGTGTTACGAGAATCGCTTTCTCAAAGAAACAAGGAAGTATTGAGTAATATTTACCGAAAGATTTGATCTTTTAGTTATATGTTTAAACTCAATTATCATTTTACTTTCTTCTTTGAATTTTTTTAACTAGATTCAGAGTGGTGTGCAATTTAATGGTTTCCATACATAATTATCAATTCACTTATGAAACCTGCAATAGTTCTCTAATTAGGGAATCTATTTTGTTTTTTTTTTTAATAATATCATCTGTCTCTTTCTTAATTACTTTCTAAATCATATTTTCAGTTTTCTACCTTTGCTTGAAATTTTTCAAAAAATGGAAATAGAAAATGCCTAAAAATTTTGGAATAAAATTTTTTCATTTTTCTATATTTCATGTTTTCGCTTATATTCAAATTCAAAGCAAACTATTGAATTAAATAAATATTTAATTTGTAATACAATATGATAATTATATATTGTATATTTTATAATAATTATACAATCTTGTAATATGATATTATAATGATACATAAAACATATAATAATGAATACAAATTAATTATTATTATATGCGATATTAAATATATTAAATATATTATATATTAAATTTATAATATATATTAAATGCGATATTAAATATATTAAATATATTATACATTAAATTTATAATATATATTAAATGCGATATTAAATATATTAAATATATTATATATTAAATGCGATATTAAATATGTTAAATATATTATATATTAAATTTATAATATATATTAAATGCGATATTAAATATATTAAATATATTATACATTAAATTTATAATATATATTAAATTTGATATTAAATATATTAAATATATAATAATAAATACAAATTAAATATTATTATATGCGATATTATATAACATAATCAAAAGTTATACATATTTATAATATTAATATTTATAATATAATCAAATAAATAAATATATAAATGTTGAGCAACATTAAAAGCAGCTGCAACTGTCGCTGGATCATTAGAAACGCGGTTTTCTAATATCGTGGCGGAATGACTCGAGAAGTTTCTCCGGCTGGATACCTATTTTTTTTTTTTTTTTATGCAAACAAGAAATTGTCGCTGTTTCGAAGACGATTACAAGGGACGAAACGTGGAAAGCATGTAATTGGAGTTGCTGGCTACGTACTCGGCAGCGACTCGTCCATCTGGTCACACCTGAAATGCTTTCCAGGTCGGAAGATGTAGTCCTTGCCGGGCACCGGATTATTTCAGATGATTTTATCCGTTCAAACGCTATGTTCGCAATTTACCGAGGCAGGATAGCAATTCGAGCCGCCAGTGAAAGCCCGCGATCGATTCGAACTGCATTCTACACGTGACTGTCTCTGAAATATATGCAAAATAATACATTTTATTATCTTAATATCGTTGTACTCTCCTATCGTTTTTTCCTCAGATGATGCAAGTTTTATTCGTTCTGGTCGAGTTTACAAATTTCATACTATTATTTAATTTTCATGTTATGTAGAATCCGATTCTGTGTTCGATCAGAGACTTAGACCGATGAAAATTAAATCGATTGCCGAGGCAAACTGGTAAAACTCGATCTTCCGTATGTTGAGTCAACGAAATTGTTATTATTACAAGAAAATAACGGCGTTGCTGTTACTTGCTTCGCTTCGTCTTTCAAATTGGCTTCAAATTGTCCGAGGAAGACAATTTCCGATTCTGAGCTTCGTATCACTCGCGAAGTAACCGAGCCTAAATTCTTCACACGTTCTCTGATTGCAGGCGATGGTATGCCTGGAACGATCGTTGTTCGTGTCGGAAACAATCGGCCGGACCTGGGAACGAATCCAATTTGCAATCGTTTCACCGGCCCCCTCGAAGAAGGGCAACCTCTTTTCTTACCCTGCAATCCGCCAATGCCTGGAGCCTTCGTTTCCGTACACTTGGAAGCAAACACGCCGGCACCAATTCCAGTACAACTCTCGTTATGCGAGGCTTTCGTGTACACCGATCAGGTACCATCTCCTATTGTATGAAAATGAAATGTTATTGTGAAAAATCTCAAGAACGAGTTCGACGAACAGTCTTATTTAGATTACGGATTCCTCCTTGTGTTATCCGGATCTTTTTTTCGACCACGCACGTCGAGAACATTTTGTCCAAAAATTGCAACGTTTTCTCAGTTTCAAGTGTATTTGAGTGTAACCCAGGCAAAACAAATGATAAGTTCATTACTTCTCAATAATTTCTATCCAGTGATGTCGTACCGACGAGTTCAAAAGAAAAAGAAATCGACGAATTATTGTATACGGCTCGGTCACTCGTTATGGTCCGCGAACCAGTTCGCCAGCACAGTTCGCAAGAGGTTAAAAGGACCGTGGTTGATTCTTTTGTACAGGCCCTTCCCATCGAGAGGTGTCCGCAGTTTAGAGACCAGCCACCAGGCTCGACAGCGACCTACAATGGAAAATGTTACATATTCTATAATCGGCAGCCGCTGATATTCAGGGAGGCGTTGGCCTTCTGTCGTGCGCGAGGTGGTACCTTAGTGGACGAAAGCAATCCAGCGTTGCAAGGGTTCATTTCGTGGGAATTGTGGAGGAGACACAGGTAGAATTCTTATCAATTATTTACCTCTGTGTTTCATATCTTTTGCCTACTTTTGATTGAATTCTTTTTTTGTTTTTTTTCTTTTTTGAAAAGGAGTGATACCTCGAGTCAATACTGGATGGGCGCAGTGAGAGATCAAAAGGATCGCACGGTGTGGAGGTGGACAGGTAGCGGCGAAGAGGTCTCCGTTTCTTTCTGGAGTCTGCCTCAAGGCACCGAGGAAGACTGTGCTCGATACGATGGTAGTAGAGGATGGCTTTGGTCCGATACACCTTGCACAGCTCGGTTGAATTTCATCTGTCAACACCGTGAGTACCAACTATTCTTCCATTACTATCGAATTATCGATACAGTGATGATGTATATCATCTTCCTGACAAGTAGTAAATATTGTTCATATATATTTTTAAATATATTGTATACATATATTTAAAATTCAACTAAATTAAATATACTGTTAAATACCATATAAATAAAAATTTAATACCATTAAATATACCGTACTATATATAAATATACTGTATATATAATTAAATATACTCATACCATACCATATATAAATATACTCACATATATATACTGTTAAATACCATATACCATATAATTAAATATACTGTTCATATATAAATATATTCATACTGTTCATATATAAACTCATACTCATAAATATACTGTTAAATACTATGTAATTAAATATACCATGTTATATATAAATATACTGTTATATACCATATAATTAAATATACTCATACCATACCATATATAAATGTACTCACATATATATACTGTTAAATACCATATAATTAAATATACCATATACCATATAATTAAATATACTGTTCGTATATAAATATACTCATACGCATAAATATACTGTTAAATACTATATAATTAAATATACCATATATAAATATACTGTTATATACCATATAATTAAACATACTCATACCATACCATTAAATATACCGTTATAATTAAACGGTATATAATTAAATATATTATTCATATATAAATATACTGTTAAATACCATATAATTAAATATACTCCTACCATACCATATATAAATATGTTCATATATAAATATGCTGTTAAATACCATGTATAATTAAACATACCATATACCATATATAATGAAATATACTGTTCACATATATTTTTAAAATTCAGTTTTACGTGATATAACGTACTGATCCATTTTGTTTGCTTAATTAGCACAGTAAACAGTGGCGAATGAATATGAATTATTTTACAAGTTTCATGCAATTCACACACCAAGATCTATCAACTTTGTCGTTGGGCTTATTTTTTTTTTTTTTTTTTCCTTGAGTGAAAAGAAAGTAACGGATTTTCGCGTGCTTTCCAGAACCACGAGCGTGCGGTCGACCGGAGCAACCCCCGAACTCCACGATGACAGTGACCACGATAACAGATCGAAATTCCGGAAGCGCGTACGAAGTCGGGGCAACGGTGGAATATACTTGTAACGCCGGCAGTCTTCTTATAGGGCCGTCGACTCGTACCTGCCTCGACACTGGCTTCTACAACGAGTTTCCACCGGTGTGCAAAAGTAAGAGATTAGAAGAGATTAGAAGCGTTCGGTGAACCATATACGATCGTCCCTCGCCGATGTTAAATTCAACAATCCCTCTGTATGTTTCAGGCATCGAGTGCGGTTATCCAGCAAACATAAAACACGGAGGCTACACACTTATCAACAATACCGTTAGCTATCTCAGTCAGGTGCTTTATTCGTGCGACGAGGGATACGAGATGACTGGTAAGAATTTATCGTGGCGCTAGCCATTATTTCCTCGCTCTTTGATAAATGGCCATCGTTTGCGAGTGATACGTCTAGATACACGTTCTGTTGAAACGTTCTGCTTCGCCGTTCCGAAGGAAATTGGTAAGAGCATGTCGCTGATAAACATAGCGATGATGTTGTATAGTTTTTCTTGACCCTCTTCCTGATTTCGCAGCTGATTGTAGAATCGCTTGAAATTGATCGAAATTTTTAGAGATTGGTAATGGATTGGTTGAAGTAGGTGACTGAAGATACGCAGTGGTGCTACAGAGCATGGCTCTTTCATTTTTTTATTAGTTCAACATTATACAGATACTGTACATAGTTCACTCGATAAATTGCAATTAACTAATAATTTGTTTTTCGAGAAATAATTCATTTCGATTGACAGGTCGTGCAAGATTGACGTGCGACATCGACGAGCGCTGGAACGGACCGCCACCACGTTGCGAGCCGATTCTCTGTGATCCTCCTACACCTGTTCCACACAGTTACATTCAAATCGACGAGATCGACGAAACCGAGACAGTACCATTGAAGACGAACTTCAGTCGAAGCCTTCTTGTAGGTAGTATCGTTACCTATACTTGCGAGAAAGGTTACAGGCTCTCCGGCTTCCGACAAATACTGTGTTTGCCTACTGGATTGTACGATCATGTCGCACCCACCTGTACAGGTATGTGTAATCTTTATTTCACATTTACAATTTAAATTCACTCACTCGTATGCATTTGCAGAAATTCGAAAAATTGATAATCAACCGATTATTAATAAACGTTTGAATAAAAATGCAAACTTTGAAACAAACGATTGTGACTATATTTACAGTAATAATGTGTCGGAACATTGTACGTAATTTCACAAACAATTAATATTCGAGAACAAAATTATATTATATTATTACTTAAATTATAATATTACTTAAATTATACTGTTATTACTATAAAATTATATTACTACTTAAATTATACTGTTATATTACTATAAAATTACTATTATACTGTTATATTACTATAAAATTATATTGTTACTTAAATTATAATACTACTTAAATTATACTGTTATTACTATAAAATTATATTATTACTTAAATTATACTGTTATTACTATATTCGAACACTTATCAAAATATCTTTACATTATATTACAGAAGAGCCGCGTACCACAGTGACCGCACCTCCCCGATCAACGGTGCGATCAACGACCAGCAGAACCCGACACACATTCTTACCACCACGAGTCCGAACCACAACGATTTCATCGACCACAACCACGACCACCCCTGTGCCACCACGAAGAGTGTCCAGCACTGCCGAATTACCGGCGACGGTTCGAGAAACCATCGCGAGGAAACCGAACATCGGCCTTCAGAGGCCTGCGCCGTCTTCGTCGCCGCCCTTGAACGACGACAGCAACGATCATCCTCAGGACAACGAGATCTCCGGCAGTGGAGTGGACAATGCACAGGTTGGCATTGGAACCGGTGTCCCTGAACCATCTGGACCGTACAGGGTGGACAACGCCGACCAGTCGTCGAGTAACACTCATCAAGCGAAATTAAATCTAGGCGCGGTGATTGCCTTGGGTGTCTTCGGCGGTTTCGTATTCCTTGCCGCTGTAATCACCACCGTTGTAATACTCATACGCAGGTAAAAGCAAATCATTACAAATAAATTACCGTCAGTTGAACGACGGCACTTTCGAGTCGCCCGTTCTATCGATTCTATTCGATTGCCTGCCGAAAGTAGCGCCTGTTTTCGTCGCAATACGAAAGTATTATTTATTTTTGTCTTTTAGCCGTTCCTTTTTGCTTTTTCATTTGTTGCTGACGGCAGTTTGAGGACTGTGACAATTAAGTAAAAGTAAGCTTAAACGCGAGTAAATTTTCTGTTTGAGAACTTTCGACTGTTAGAAAAAAAAAGAGACATCTTTCTAGAATCGTTTTGAGATGAAAGCTTGAAATTTCCAACTTCAATGGAACTTTCGAGAAATAAAATATAATTATATTTAATGCAGAAATTTCAAAAAGACAAAACTTGAAATGATCAGAAAAAGTTTTTATGAATTTTGAAACAGAAATTTCTTACCAATCCTCACTAACGGCTCGATGCAACCTGTCTTTTTAAAAGACCGATTTTCTCGTCATTACCATTGACTATCAATTACCATAAATATTCGAACATATATATATATAGTATAGATGCATGTTACATTATTCCCATTTTGACTTTTAGATTTTCGTCATGTTACGTTCACACAATCATCTCGTGCTCTTACTGTCTGCAATTTAAAGATCGTATTGCCTTCGATTCATTTTCAACAGGCATTATTTCTTGGGCAGACTATGTATAACTATAGCTTCTATATATACATACAATACATTGGCTCTTTGACCCTACGTGTGTATACTGTATCGCTTACTCTACATTTGTTTGAACTTTCTTTATTCTTTCGTCTGTCTTCTTGTCTAATCTCTTCTTATCTAATCGCGCGTTTCATACCCCATTTCCGAAATATTTGTAATTTGTAATTCATTGTAATTCAAAACGTGTAAAGATAAACCTCCAAGCCCTCTTGATTTCGATTGTATCTTTTTTTTTTTTTTCAAAATATTGTCCATTGGTAACGTTATGAATGTAGTTTTGGTGCAGCATGCTGTGAAAACCTTTCCCTACTTTAAGTGAAAAAATGCAAAATTACTCGACCAAGAGATTTCCATTCATATTTGAAATACATTGTAAATTACTTTAGGTGAAATTTGGAAGTTCACGACGATTTACAGCAAGTTTTGATTAATAAAAGAAATATTGTAGAATTCCTATTATGCTTGAAACATTGGATTATCTCATTTTCGCAGTGACTCTCTCTAACAATCAGTGAACACATTTTGAGGATACATATCTAACAGAAGAATACTTTAAAACGTATATCATACAGTCGAAGAAAGAAATACATAATTTCATCTCGATTCTCTGAATATTTTGTTTGATCACAGGACAAATATTGCTTGAATGTTTTGTTACTAGCAGATCACAGGTAGCAGTAGTTTGATCATGTTAGTAGTAGATTATAGATTTTTACGCAGACTCACATTTTCACAATTAATCCAATAGATATTTGTCTCTCCATTTCAATACCTTCGAATTTTCTTCACAAGTGCTCTTTTTAAGATCTTCAATTTACTCATGAAAATTCCAACTGTATTAGTATTACACCTGAGCTCAATGCTCAGAATGTTAAAAAAAAAAAAAGAAACAGTAACACCTGAAAGAAAAGGGAAACGATCAAAGAAAAAAAAAAAAAAAAAAAAAGAGAAAGAAAATGGAAAAGAAAAAGATTGATCAGAGGAAACTAGGTAACGATCAAGAAACAATAACGATTAACACTGAGCCCGTTTGCGTTGCGGTGGCTAGCGGCAGTGGCAGCGTCAGAGGAAGGCGCCGCAGGGGGCTTGGTGGGGTTGGTGCGTTGAGGGGTGGCGGTAGTGGTGGCCTTGGAAGGGGTGATACCGGGATGCCTTCGCGTTGGTATACGCTGCTGGCGCTGCCCTTCCCCGACCAGCACCTGGGGCGCCGCGATTTGACGGCTCGCCGCGGCACCGATTATCCTTACTCCTTCGGTCTCTCGGCGGCCCATCGCGCTGGATATTTCTCCAATCCTTCCCTTTAAGACAACTATTTCCTGTATATGTATACATACGTCTTTCTCTCTTTCTCTCTCTCTCTCTCTATATATATATATATATATATATATATATATACATATATAGCCCACCATTATCGCCCTCACCCTCCACGCAACCACCGCCCACCTCTACATCAACCATCACCACGTACCACTACAACCGCCATGCGCCACCCTCGCGAGTGATTACTAGTCAAGGTAAACGAGCAACGTTTATAATGAGCACCCATATATAGCGATAGCTCGTTCACCACAGCTCACCACAGAGCTGTTTTTTTTTTTTTTTTGAAAGCTTCTTCTCTACTTCCCCGACGCACACACATCGACGCAGCGTTTATGCACCTTCTTCTTCCCCCGAGGTCCCTGTAACTTCGTCTGCGTGCGATTGTTTTTTTAGTACGTCGTTTGGAATAGGATTCAACACCACCCTCTGTTGGTGGAGAAAGCGATTTGATTCGGAGCTTGAATTAGAGGCGAGACTTTCGCAGATGGAAAATTTATCATTTGATTATTCACGAGTATTTTAATACCTTCGTTGTAAAAAAAAAATCGTTCTGTTGTTCTGTTTCTGTTAATCGGATGGCCTCGGTTGATTTAGAATTACGATTGAGCGCGAAATTAGACGTTTGAACAGTTTTAATTTCCTGCTACTTTTATCTTCAAGCTGGTGATGGTGCTGCTAATTACTTCACTAAACATTGCTTTGATCACACTTCGCTAAACACACGTATGTACGTAAAACAAAATTGAACGATGGATTTGGCTTCGATCGCTAAACAACAATGGTGAAACAGAAGCCAGAAATATTAGGATAAAAATGTTTTATAAGAAATAATTTAAATATCTGAAAGCCAAATCTCGACGATGCACACGAATCACATGTACACCTCGCTTAATACATGATTAAAAAAAAGAAAAAAAGAAGAGAAAATCATGAATCACTAAAATATATTTCTTTTTTTTTTGAAATAAATCCTCCAACGAAATTTTCTTATTTCTGTTCCGTGCTGTGGAATTTCTTTCACTTTTGACAATAAATATCTGTTGACGTATTCACGCAGAAATCGCGGTCGGAGCAGCAAGCACTATCGGCACCGTGCATCCCCCGATTGCAATACCGTGGCCAGCTTTGGAAGTAGTTCCTCCGAAAGTCGAGGAGGCTTGAATCGATACTACCGTCAAGCTTGGGAAAATCTGCACGAGACGACCGGCCATAAGACCAATCATCCTCCTCTTCGTCGCAAGGAGACCCTGGATGAACCAGGATACCGAGAAAATTACCGTGGCAACAACACCGAGAGAGATGGCTCGGAATTAGTTGTGAGCGACGTAGCCACGTATCCGTCTAACAAGCACGCCAGCATTTCCGACAAGAAACGCCATCACCATCATCATCATCATCACCACGGTAACTCTACGCCCGAGTGGAGGCAGTCCCAGTCCCATCACAGATACTGAACACCGGATCTATTACCTAGGATACCTTATTTCCTCAGGTTTTCGGTGAATCGATAACTGTAACGAGTCGCGATTGGATCACGAGCAAGCTGTTTTTTTTTTTTCACGCTCTGTGCGTGCTTAATGAATGGCGAATGATCATGGAGAATGATGATTTTATGCCAAGAAAATGTAAGATAAAAATTTTTTCTCTCTATATAAAAGCAAAATCCATCTCAGAATATTGTTGAGATGGATAGAACATGCACGCATATTTTCTCAAATACTTGGCAAACATTTAAAATCATTCTCTTTCGAAAATAAATATTTCATTATCTTACGTTTCATTCTTTTCTTTTTTCAATATAAAATCATTATCCACTCCGTTCTGCCATTTATAAAATAATCTGTAAACCCATTTACAATGGGAATTTAAAAGAACATGGTGAACGATTCAAACGTTGCGTAGGAGAATCTTGAAACGTGAACGATAGATAAAAAGAACTAATTCATCCTGCATTTATTGTTCTGTTATACAATAAATCATTTACGATTATCGTGTTACTGTTAATGTAAATACCGTATACTGCAGTAGCGTAAGCCAGAGAGGGAAGTCGTGAATGTGGAGGATCACATGTTGATCGAAGGATATGCCAAAAAAATGAGAGAGTAATATATATTATATAATTACTGATCAAACGAATTCCAATAATTTTTTATATAAATTATTATTAAGAATATTTGATCACGGTAATATGGTATATTTTATGAAAATCGGTAACACTCGATAAGATCAGTATCTGTTATGGGCACTTTGGCCTCGCCTTAAAGGGCTCGAACAAATTTCTCGCAGCGGAGCGATATTCGAAGATGGTATTGTTAAGGAAAGGCCGACGTTATCCATTTCAGAATCAAAATTCATTTAGTTATGGTGCTCATTCTAAGACAATTTACGCGTGTTAAAACTCATGTTGGATCTGTTTTTATAGATTTTACGACATCTTAATGAATCATTTATGTCTAGTATTATTTTAATCAGTTGAACATTTCTTCTCATGCTCGTCGAGAATAAAACATACATGATCAATAGATGATATGTATTTATTCGTTGACTGACGTAAGATATTCACAGTATGTCTGTATGTACATGTATTTATTTGATATCTCAGTAATCCACAGGAAATTGTAATAGTGCCATTACGGGCAAATTTGTTTAATTGTATCTATATATTCTTGTGGTTTAATATAAACACAGAATGACAAACACTCGTATGTTTTTAGTAAGTCTACGTACGTAATTAGTTTTAGTATTAATAATGCACGAATTTTATTTGAATATAAATGTAAATTAAAAATATTTACGTAGTATAATAATAATTGTTCCACAGAAACTCATAAATGAAAATATGAATTGTTCAAAAATTTACTGAAATAAATTTAATTCTTGTAATGCATCGTTGTTTTATAAAAGAAATAAAAATCTATTTATCATTAAGCAGTCGGATGTTTCACATAAAGCGTTAAGGATATCATAATTAACTATGCAACCATTGATATATTAAACGTTCGATCGCTACTCTGGCAGCTTTCAATTCAGGTGGATCATTTTTGGAGGGAGGATACATGTTAGCACAGTGAGCAGTACCTATGGGTCATAATATTAAATTAATTTTTAATTTAAATGAAACATGAAAAATTTTAATCCATTTGTACACACCATTAATATAAATGGCAGGCATTTGCCGATTTGGTGATTTTGTAATTCCCAAAACATGCCAAGGATCAGTTGATCCATGTACAAACACTACATTTGTAACTTTCAAATCTAATCCTCCATATAAAATATTTGTTCTATTAATTGCCGAATTCAACAAATGAATATTGTACCTATTAGAATACGGAAATATTAATTTATAGCTGATGAATTGAACAATGTATTTCGCAATTAAAAAATGTACTTATCATAATTTTAAACGAACCTTGGACCAAATATATCAACACATTGTTGTACAAAGAAATCTGCTGGGAAAGTTTCACTAAACAAATTGGGGCGTGCTGTTGAAGTTTGGAAAAATCCAAATTCTGTACACGTTTGATACGTCCATTGACGTCCTACAAAAAATATGTATTGAAATACAAATAAGAAATAAAACAGTAATTATATAGGCAGAGAAATACGTTACCTCCTTCTGCTTCTTCGCTAGCCCACGTTACGTTTCGAAGTTTATGAATCATTTTGCTATACGTATAATCTAAACACTTCTCTCCTGATGCATTCAATATTTTGGTGCTTAAGACTGCAAGTCTATCGACAGCTATACCTAATGTTTCATTCGTTAAAATGTCACAGGCGCTCTCAATAGTGAGATTAGCCATTGCGGAATTATTACGATTGTCTTTGTTATATTGTACAATACCGGCGAAGATGCTTGCTATTGTTTCGTATAAATTCGAGATATCATTACGTTTAGTATGCCCAGGATCAATAGGATCACATAAACTATAAGTAAAAATAATTTTTCGAAAAAATAATATATTTATAATAATGAAGAAACAATTAGATTTTTACTTACGCAAATTTTTTAACTATTCCTTGTTGACCAATAGGATGACGTAACATTATATGAAATTGTTGGTTTGCCTTTATTATTGTATTCACACATTCCTCAGAATATTCTTTGAGAGCATTCTCAACGACAACATAGTATTCTATAAGGTATAATTGTTAATATAAAACAATAGTGCTAAATTAAGCATCTTTTTATATATACTTGCCCTGAAAATCAATTTCTGCTAATAAAGGACCACTTGCAGAAACAGCTCCATGTACTAAATGTGGGTATTTAGAACGCAACCATGCAGCTAATGATCCAGCGTATGATCCTCCAAATGCAATCCATTTGGTATCCTTTGGTAGCTTGTAATTACTATTCATAAGTTGTATGAAGTAAGCCAAATCTGCAAGTGCTTGTTGTGATGAAAGATACATTAAATTCTTTACACTGAGATCCCTGCAGATAACAGAAACATTATGCCATAATTTGTAAAATGTATCAATTGTATATTTGATAAGCATTATTACATACGAAGTAGGATGACTTTGCCCATAAAAGCGATGTTCCACCTGAAAGCATAATGCTCCAAATTGCTTGGCATACTCAATCCATTGACCTTCTTTCATCCATTTAGAACCTGCTGCAGCTTCACCACTTATCATCAAGAATACTGGCCCGCCTTTCTTGTAGTATTCTCCATTTACAAAATATCTCTGAAAAAATAATTTGAATCAACTGAATGTTAGTTCATTTAATTAAGAAATATTCAACACATTCTTACATTACCTGTTGCCAAACACGTGCATCAGTTGGATTAAAGTGATCTAAAAACTGTGTAAACCATTGGTCGCTTGGAAGTTCTTGATCTTTAGATAAAGCTGGAACACCTAGATTACCATATTTACTTCTACCTCTCATAAAAGTCTTCCATGATATACTATTATTTATGAGACTGATAAAGAACAATGATAGTAGTAACCAATTCATATTATGTTAGAATTGCAATTAAAGAATATCATACATCCTAAAAAAATGAAAGTAACAGATTTATTATTTGCAAAAAAATGACATTCTAAAAGTTATTTCTTATAATGTGTATGCTAACATCATTCTTGTGCAAACATATGTGCAAAGATATAGCAATAGACTTACAAATTTTATAACATTGATAAGTACAAATTACGTAAATAATATACGTATAATGATAAGTTCACTAATCTTCTGTCAAATCTTTTAGAATTCTTTTTCAATATCTATGAAGTTTAACTTAATATATGCAGTATTTAAAAAAAATATTACAACTTATGAATTTAATGTGATAAGTAATTTTGTGTTGCTCTACAAGACACCAAGGCACTATATATTGTGATATATATACTTATTAGCTGTAACAAATACAGTTGAAGAAAAATGTTTTCATGTTTTTCTAGCGCCATCTGTAAAACAACTCTGTATAAAAATAAATAGGCATATGTATTTCTTTTTGTACAGACAATTCGTCCTCGCAAAAGAAACAGAATAAAACAATATATTTATGTTAACATATGTACATATATAAATATACACATATATATGTATATATAAATAATTAAAAATGTTATTCATAACATAAGAAATATGATGAGTAATAATAAAGCTTAAAATTGAAATTTACTAAATAAATAAACTGAAATTTACAAAAATAAACGTATGTTCCAAAATAAAGGAGTTGAATTAAAAAAATTTATAATGCTGAACATTATAAATCACACCTATGTAATGTGATTAATATCAATATATAAGCATTTGAATAGATTTTTGTGCGATATATGTACGAATCAGAAATTTAATCGAAAAATTGCCTTCACTGCTAACAGTCCGATGATTTATCGTTGTGAAAAGCGTGATTAAATGATAAATAAATTATTGCACCGTCCAATAACTATCGTTCGAATAGGAGGAAGACTGGTGCTATGTTTCATATAAAATTTGATAATTTGTAATATTTGTAAATAGTAAGTAAGGATAAAGACATTCATTTGCAAGCAATAGTAATTTATCATGGAGTAAACCAATTGAGAAAATATTGACCTAGCGCCACCGACAAAGGTTTTGTGTGCATTGTATGTATTACATGTAACCTCTTTCGTGGTTATAATACCTTAAAGATGAGCATAAAACGAAACAATTGATTCACTTGTTCATTTTGATATTGTGTTTACTTTACAATACGGTAACAATTCATTTTTGCTTACTTTATTATTTCGTTATCTTTTGGTGTATACTATTTACACAATTTAATAGTTAATTGAAACATTGTGAATGTTCTTGAAAATTTATACAGAAATAAAGAAAAAGATTCAGTTAATCATAATACATGGAACTTCTCTCATACTTTGTACTTTTATCTGTACTTTATCTATATGTCTTATTTTCTTTGTTACTTGAAAATAATAATTTTAATGAATTTGTTTATTGCAGGTTGTTACATAAAGTGAAGCAAAATGAAGTTTGCAGAACATTTATCTGCCCATATTACACCTGAGTGGCGTAAACAATACATTAGCTATGAGGTAAAGTAAAGTAATGTTGAAAATTAAATATGTATGATATTATATAATATTGGAGATGTATAATAAAAAATCATTATTAAAATACTAATTAAACCAACATCTTTGGGTTGATAGGAAATGAAGGCGATGCTTTATACTGCTGTAGAAGAAGCACCGTCAGCTGAAAGTGTTGAGCCAGAAGTGATATCCAGACATTTTGCTTCTTTTGATGAAGTATTTTTTACATTCTGTGATCGTGAATTAAAGAAAATTAATACTTTCTATTCTGGTAAGAAAACTCTGCTGAACTATGTATATCTATTGACAATGAAACACATATTATTTAACATTTGTGTAATAATTTATCTTTTGTACAGAGAAGTTAGCAGAAGCCACACGAAAGTATGCAGCTCTCCAAAGTGAATTGAAAACAGCACTAGAATTACAACAAGGCGGAGGAAAAAATAAGGGAAAAGTGAATGTTAAACCTCATTTACCAACAAGGAAGCTGAGAGAATTGAAACTTGCATTTTCAGAATTTTATCTGTCTCTTATACTTCTTCAGAACTATCAGAATCTCAATTACACTGGTTTTCGAAAGATTCTTAAGAAACACGACAAGGTACATAGAATGAGATTCTGTTTGCTACTGTTGCATTGATCCATGCTTAATTTTTCTGTATTTCTCTAGGTTTACAGGTTCATTTAAACAATAATGAAAAAATAAGGAACGAACTAATACTTATTTTAAAGTCCCCCTATCCTATTAAACACAAGTAAAAACTCAGCACACCTCATACATCATAGCAGCTTGTGTCGTATATGTACATAATGTAATATCCTTATTTTTATTTTCAGTTATTGTCTGTAGACAGTGGATCAAAATGGAGGATGGAATGTGTAGAAACTGCACACTTTTATACGTCAAAAGATATCGACAAAGTCATTCAAGATACAGAAACTACCGTAACAAACGATCTAGAAGGTGGAGACCGACAACGTGCTATGAAACGTTTGCGTGTACCACCTTTAGGAGAGCATCAGAGTCCATGGACTACTTTCAAAGTTGGATTATTCTCGGGTAGTTTCATTGTTCTATTTGTGGCAGTAGTACTTTCAGGTAATGATCAAAATTATAAATAAACAGGTTAAATACAATTCTCATTGTATACTGAATTTCATAAATTTTCTTTCTAGCAATATTTCACGATGGCGGTGAAAACTTAAAGATTGCATTTAGATTATATCGCGGACCTCTGCTTATTATACAATTTTTATTTCTCATTGGTGTGAATGTTTACGGATGGCGATCTTCCGGTGTGAATCACGTATTGATATTTGAATTGGACCCGCGAAATCATTTGTCTGAACAACATCTTATGGAACTAGCGGCTGTTCTTGGAGTTATATGGACTCTTAGTTTATTAAGCTTTTTGTACAGTGCTAGCTTAAGCATTCCTCCATATGTGAATCCATTAGTTCTAGTCTGTATTATGCTAGCATTTCTTTTAAATCCATTAAAAATGTTTCGACACGAAGCTCGGTTTTGGCTATTAAAGATCATTGTAGGTAACACTAACGCATCAGGAAAGTCACATCAGTTGGTAAAAAATAAAATTCTGCTTTAATCTTGTTTTTAGGGAAGAGTTTTAATATCACCATTTGCGTATGTGAATTTCGCTGATTTCTGGCTGGCAGATCAATTGAACAGTATGGCCACAGCACTGTTAGACTTTCATTTTTTAACGTGTTTTTACATTACCAATGGAAATTGGTTAGAAGCAGGAGACAGCACGCAATGTATGTCCGGATCCTTAATTGTTAGACCTATTGTTAACTGTTTGCCTGCATGGTTCCGTTTTGCACAATGTATACGACGATATCGAGATTCTAAAGAAGCATTTCCACACTTGGCTAATGCCGGAAAATATTCAACTACATTCCTCGTTGTTATATCTAATACGATGTGTGCCTACCGCGCCGGTAAGTTACAGACAAATCTTTTTACTAATGTCACTTTTAACTGAAGAGATAAAAAGATGTTAATTTCAGCGGATTATCCAACTCGTTGGGAAAATCCATGGTTGTGGCTTTGGATTATTAGCTGCATTGTTAATTCTATTTATTCGGTAACTTGGGATTTAAAAATGGATTGGGGCCTTCTGGATAGCAATGCTGGTGAAAATAAATTTTTACGCGAAGAAGTAGTATATTCAGCAGCTGTGCGTAGATGAGAATATGTCTTTTGAAAATCTTTCTTTTTCACGTGAAGATTTATTGTGTTTATTATTTCTTACAGGGGTTCTATTATTTCGCTATAATCGAGGATTTTATTCTGAGATTTGCGTGGATCGCGAATTTTGTTCTTGTCGAATGCGGATACGTTTCCAGTGATTTAATGACGTCCATAGTAGCACCTCTTGAAGTTTTCAGGTATTTCCTTTAGTTATTTCACTATTTATTTGTAGCACAGCAAGCGTTAAAATTAGTAATTTATTATTTAATAACGTGTTTATTTTAAGGCGATTCGTTTGGAATTTCTTCCGATTAGAAAACGAGCATTTGAACAATTGTGGTAAATTCCGTGCAGTCCGTGATATCTCGATAGCACCGATAGAAAGTTCTGATCAAACGCAAATTTTACGTATGATGGATGAAGAAAATGGTGTACTTAACAGAGGTAAACGAAAAGTCGGTGGTAAACGACAAGCTACTAGTAAAGAAGACAAACGAGCTTTGCTCAAGGAAGAAACAATTGATATAGATATATCAAATGCTAGTTGAAATTAGTTCAATTGTTTTGTTATTAAAACTCGCGTAAGGCAATATTGTTCCAAATTCAATATAGTTTTGATAAAAGTCTATAGTGCACTCTAGAGAATAACCGATTAATATCTTTTTTTTTGTGCATCAAAATTGAAGATTGTAAGAGTGCATTGAACAAGTACCTTGTATATTCTGTTTATCAAATTTCTGCGAATTTAATAATTTAGCTCTATGCTTATCCAACAGCGTCTTCCACAAAACTATTTTATCACGTAACATGTGATTTATCGCTAATAAATTGGTTAGTTAAGGACTTAGATATATGCTTTTAATTATTGTATGAAAATCTTTTATTTAGACAAAGTTTGGGTTGTATAAAACTACCAATTAGTATTCAATTGGTAAATACAAAGAATTTTGTTGAACAGATTACTTTATTAGCGATATATTATGTGTAAATTTGTATTATTATTATTATTATTATTATTTATTAGGTATTATAATCTTCAATTTTGATTAATAAGTGCGTAGTTTCATACTTGAAAAATGTACAAAGTGTATCATAGTAGTTGTACATATTAGTCAGTTATATGTAGAAACATCATATTTACATTTCTTTATTTTGGTGCAAAAAGCAATAGTATAATCTATTTAGTATTAGAATTATAATTTCTAACTAAAAAGAAAGAAAGTGCTCACTATCTTGCAATGTTCATTATTTTTGTTGTCAAACGTAAATCCTGAATTAATAGCCAGTGAAAAGTCGTATATGTAACCGTCGATTTCATGGAACGATTGTTTTTAAAATATACCGCACCACAGCTTCTTTCATATTATTTCAGTAATAAATGTTTAATATGAGTTTGTCTTTTTTTGTGATAAAATGTACTACGTCCTATGTTGTACATTAAGAAATACAAAAACTTACATGCAGTGAATGCAGAAGGTATTTTATATATTATAGTTTCGTTTAAGCAAAATATATGATAAGTAGTCCTCTTGGAGACAATGTTGAATTAGATACCAAGTACTGAAAATTGTATACACGTAGCATTTTTATACAAATTTTCACGATTACATATATTCTGAAAAGCTTAAAGTATGAAGTTAAAATTTTTTTTTGTAACTTTTTAGATACCAACAACAGTAGTAGTAGTAATGATAATAATAATAATAATAATAATAATAATAATAATATGCTAATCTGTATTTTATGCTCATTGAAGACAACTGGATGTACAAATCATAATCTATCGTCCTTTTTTACACGTTTAGTATAAAATGAAAATTATTTTTGAAAAATTCTCTGTATTTTATATAGACATAAGAAAAAAAAAAATTAAAATGAAGAATGATGATAATCTAATTTTATTCGCTCAATTGTGAGTTTAAAGAACTTGTTAACATTAAATGTTTATGTTATATATTAGCCATAATAACGTATCGTTCATCATGGCGTTGATATATTCATGAATTAAATATATTCCAATGATTGTGATGATTTTACACATGTATTTTTATATATTTTGTTATAGAAATAATAGCGACAACAATGAATAATAATAATAATAGTGAGCAAAACTTATTCCTATTAAAAGAATGTAAGATATTTTTATATTTCGTATACAACGTACGCATGTATATGCTAGTTACATGACGCGCAATATATGCCATATGTGATTTTACGTGTAATTTTAAGTAGTTTGTAGTGAATTGAACATGTAAATACTCGCATATAAGGTACTTATAATCCATTAATAAAATATTCAGTATTTAAAGAAGAGTGTGTTGTATCTTTTGTCTTTTATTTATTAATGATAATTAACGCTTATTTTTAAAATTTATTTATTTATAACAGTACATGTTACATATCATATATACACGATGGAGTTTGCGTCGAATAAATTTTCGGGCAGCAATGTTACGACTGTACAATAAAATGGCGATGTTAAATCGGCATCACGCGTATCATTTTACGGGCTAAATTATTAAAAAAAAAAGAAGCAGTAATTATAAACGACTCGAACATCGTTAAAATTCGGTTACATTACTTGTACATGTGTAATTAATAGCATATTTATATTTTAAATACCTACTTTATAACATTAGGTATTTTAGAAGTTTAGTTTATTCTATAATTGCATATTCCAAAGATTATATTAAACATTTCAATGTACTATAACTTTTTGCAATTCTACTGACTTCAGATATTTTATGTTGGTCGTTTTAAACTAAATATGTTTCAGAAGTTGAATGCAACATCTGTACAGTTTATTTTAATTTTATACTTTTCTTAAGTTAATTCTGACTGTTATAATTGTCACTTTTTTTTAGGATATGTTACAACTCTGGAAAAGTATGAAAATTGTAAGAATATTCTTAGAAACTTATTAGAAGTATCATATACGTATATTTATAATTATATATTATATTTTAATATATATATATATTAAAAAATTAAACAACTTTGGCAGTATAAAACTTTACTTATTCATTTTCCAATGTTACTTTTCAACGCGTCCTGTGTAAAAAGAATTTTATATCTTTATCTTATATCATATAAACTGAAATGTAATTACAGTTTACCTTTGGAATTATATTGTATAACAAATATACAAAGCTATACGTTGTTACGCTTTTTAAAAGCCTGAGTTTCTTCTTCAAGTACTTATTGCTACATGCAACGAAGAATATACATATAATAAACAACAGCTGTAATAAAATGTATGTAAAAAATAAATAAATCTACCAATATTTTAAATCTTACCTATTAATCATGTTTATACAATTAAAAGCACAGCAACGTGTACCTATGTTCCCTGTTCAAAACAGATTTCATTAAAACGGTTCAAAAAATAGATCAAAACTTCATATCTACAACAACAATTAATTAAAATTTCAGGATACTATCATAACGAAGTAAAATTCTAAAGCCTCGGAGGAAAATCCTCGAAACGACTTGCATACAATTATAATCATACATCTTCGAAGCGTGGATGATCAGGCAACTTTCTTTTTCTTCGTTTTCTTTTTTAGCACTAATTATGCGCGTAAAAATGTAGGAGAATATTTCGTATATACGATACGAAGCTTGAAAATGTAGATACCATGCTTTCAAGAGGTTTTCGCAGTACCGATTTCACTACCATGACTGCTGGAGGCTTTCGATTTCCTTTCCGGATCCATGGCGATCGAGATGAACTCCTCTGAAATCTTTTTGTCCAATCCTGTGTACGTTTGAGCTAGATCTACCTGATCTTCTCCTATAGAGGACATCCTCTTTGGGGACTCCGTTTTCCTTTCCGTTTGTTTCTTCCTCTCTATGGTGTCTTCATGATCCACGGTTATGTGACGCTTATGTTTCGGCCGAATCTGAAATTGAACATTGCCATTCCCTGT
Source organism: Frieseomelitta varia (assembly GCF_011392965.1). Classification (NCBI taxonomy): domain Eukaryota; kingdom Metazoa; phylum Arthropoda; class Insecta; order Hymenoptera; family Apidae; genus Frieseomelitta; species Frieseomelitta varia. Next base: position 248,647 of record NW_025109339.1, read on the forward strand.
TCTTTCGCTAAACAACAATTTTACATATACTAAACGATAATTTCCATGAAATTTCAACAGTCTTCAAAAAGAACACATATTCTAATTACCATACCGAGTCGAACATCTTCTCGAAAAGGAACCTTTTAGGAGAAGATAGAATTCGTTTTGCCTCGCTCTCACGAATACTGAGAATCGTGTAAGAAAGATTTCGAAAGAGAAATTATACGGACAACGCCACGCTCGAACGGTATCGACCGTTTCAGGAATTTTTTTCTCGTGGCCGTATAATTATATGTAAAGGGAAACGAACATTCCGACTGGTCGATGTCGAACCGAATGGCTATTTTGACACGGCAATAATTTTCGGCAGGAGAAACCGCGACTGGAATACGAAGGGTGTATCGCGGCGGAAGATACTTACGATTTGCGATGGGGGACGAGCCGCGTACGGCATGTGCGGCAGCATAGGAACAGCACCATAAGCTGGGGCTATTGGCAGAGGTCCAGCAGGCACGAATCCTCCGGGAAATTTCGCAGGAGCGCCAGCCATTGCATAAGGCGACTGTGACAAAATTTGTTAAATTTACCGTGAAGAATATAACAATATTTGACAATATTTATAATATAATATTATTATTATAATAATTTGATAATATTTATAATATAATATTAGTATTATAATAATTTGACAATATTTATAATATAATATTAATATTATAAAAATATGACAATATTATAATATAATATTAATATTATAATAATTTGACAATATTATAATATAATATTAATATTATAATAATTTGACAATATTTATAATATAATATTATTATTATAATAATTTGACAATATTTATAATATAATATTAATATTATAATAATTTGACAATATAATATTAATATTAATATTAGTATTATAAAAATATGACAATATTATAATATAATATTAGTATTATAATAATTTGACAATATTTATAATATAATATTAATATTGTAATAATTTGACAATATTTATAATATAATTATTATTAGAATAATATGACAATATTTATAATATAATATTAATATTATAATAATGTGACAATATTATAATATAATATTAATATTATAATAATTTGACAATATTTATAATATAATATTAATATTATACTAATTTGACAATATTTATAATATAATATTATTATAATAATTTGACAATATTTATAATATGACAATATTTATGGATATATCACAAGGTGTATATCATAAGGGAACATTTTGAAATTTCATTAGTATCATGATATGAGACAATTATTGTCGTCATTATAGGTAAACTGTGAAATTTGAAAGTGTATTACAAGTCGCAAACATGCATTTAACATGAATAGAATTGGTAGATCATCTTACTAAATTTTGTAATTGGCTAGCTGAACATTTTTGTGGTTTCTGAAGTATAAATAAATATCTTTATCTAATCATGATGGGACAATGCTAACATAAAATTTCTAAATATCTTCTACAAATCTATTTATAATGGTTAAACCATTTTCACGACTAAAACCCACCTATAATTCTTTTTAATTAAACCCTTGATTTCGCTGAAATCAAATGCAACTGGTTCCATAATATTCACGCATAAAATTTCCCAAAGTAAACCAACCCAAAATAGATTCTACCGTATCCATTCCAAGTCACCTGTGGCTGATCGTATCGTGCTCCTCGTGAACTTCCAACTAAGATACTCCCCAACGAATCGATCTTACGCCTCGAGAGGAACAAAAGGAAAATTCACCAACAACGAGAACAAACACAGCGCGCATTCCTTGGCCGAAACCAATCACCGGCTATCCACCGCAAGAATCTCGCGAGGCATCCGCAGACCGCAAACGCGTATTACGCCTGGAGCATCCTCGAGTAGGGATGGGATCGAGTCCAATACACTCGTCACAAATCCGAGCCAAGTTCGGATGTCTAAGTTCCATTTCCTGGATTTTCAATATTACATTGTTCGAAGGTAAATATTCATAAGGTACATTCAACAAATTTCAATAAGCACAATGTATGTATCAATTTGATACAAACTGATTTTGAATCTGGGCACTGAAAATAACTATTTGTAGATTTTGAGTACTATCGAGGTAAGTAGTTTGATGTTTGTGAGATTTCTCGTCTTCTTGTTTAAAGGAGCGAAAACGTGGAACAGTAAAGTGATATTACTTTCATTGCAGACGCTATATGCACGTCAGATACATCATACATTTATACTGGCTATTATAGTAAGAACGCAAGGTTGAAAATCACGTAGAAGAATAGGGACATACTTTGTTAATATTTACAGGAGATCTGAAGAACTTTATTAGTATTCTATTGACTTTATTAGTATTCTATTCATGAATATTCATAAAGTATCCCATAATAAATTTGAATATAACTATGTATATAATTATGCAACTTATAGTTGAATGTAACTACATAATTTATATAATTAGTTATAATTAGCTAGATTTGAATCCTACTTTATGTATCAGTATTCGAGTCTATTCATGCAGTACTCGAATTCATGAATAATAAATCTGAATATAACTATATAATTATACAAGTTATAGTTGAATGTAACTTACATAATCATAGTTAGCTATAATTAGTTAAGTTTGAACTTACTTCTGAGATACTTTATCTATCAGTATTCTGTTCATGTAGTATTCATGAAACAATCCAGCTTAAATCTGAATATAACTATATAATTATACAAGTTAAAGTTGAATGTAACTTACATAATCATAATTAGCTATAATTAGCTAAGTCTGAACCTACGTCTGAGATACTTTATCTATCAGTATTCTATTCATGTAGTATTCATGAAACAATCTAGCTTAAATCTGAATATAACTATATAATTATACAAGTTAAAGTTGAATGTAACTTACATAATCATAATTAGCTATAATTAGCTAAGTCTGAACCTACGTCTGAGATACTTTATCTATCAGTATTCTATTCATGTAGCATTCATGAAACAATCCAGTTTAAATCTGAATATAACTATATAATTGTACAAGTTAAAGTTGAATGTAACTTACATAATCATAATTAGCTATAATTAGCTAAGTCTGAACCTACGTCTGAGATACTTTATCTATCAGTATTCTATTCATGTAGCATTCATGAAACAATCCAGTTTAAATCTGAATATAACTATATAATTGTACAAGTTAAAGTTGAATGTAACTGTATAATTTATACAACTATAATTAGTTATAATTAGCTATTGCTGACGTACTTTAGTATTCTATTTATGTAGTACTCGTGAAACGTTTAAAACAATCATGCTTAAATTTGAATATAACTATATATTGGTTTGGCCAGAAAGTAATTACATCTTCTTCTAATAGATGGACATATATCTTACAATGTAACAAATTTAAACTGCAAATTTATTGTACAATCTGATCGTTCAAGTTTGTTCTAGAAAAAGAAAATACACGACCTCAGTAATTAACAATTGTTTGTAAGTTGCATGTAATAAGTAATCATTTGAATATAATTGAACCCAAATTTGAAAACAGATCTGATAGATGGATACTTTCAACGATCGAAACTCGATCCCATTTCTACCCTCGAGTACTTGAAGAAAGGGGAATCCGAAAAGCGAGTCACGACGGAAGGAGAAAGAGAAAGAGAAAGAGAAAGAGAGAGACAGAGAGAAGCTCCGCTTGTTTCATCCTGCTGACACAGAAAACACCTGCGCTGCTGGATCGGCTACGCCGAGAGCTCGTGCATCTCCCGAAATGTAGGCACGGAGATCGCCCGGAGCCTGGCGAGTTTCTCTCTGGCGCGATCATGGCCGATCTCTGGTGTCTGAACTTTCTAGCTCGCCTCTCCGTGTCACTGACCTATCCCCCTACCATCCAGTTCGCCACGGAGGTCGGAGTAGCTCGCAGCAGCCTACGAAGCTACGAAGGGTCGTGGGAGAGAGGGTCCCGGACCTCACCTGGATCATCGGATGCATCGGCAGCATCGGCTGCACCACGTAGATCGGCTGACTTTTCGGCGGCACGTGGTTCTGCGCGGTCACCCACTGATGGACCATGTTGCGGGTCTTCAATCGGCCGTCGTTCGTTACGTCGTCGACGTTGCTCGCTCGGAGGCATCCGCAGAGCTTCGGGGTCAAGGTCAGGCAGCTGTAGCCAGAGACCAACAGCTCGGCGACGCTGGTCACTAGAAGACCGACGCTTGCCAACAGGCTCGCCCAGCTACCCTCCATCTCGGTTGCCTCGTTGTCTTCGCCCTGTGTAGAACAAGACGACGGTTAGTATACATATGTCTTTTACTAGTGTCTTTAATTTGTACTTTTATACGTTTATATAAACGTGTCTTATATATATTTGTACTTTTATACAAATAAAGTAAAAGTGTCTTATATTTGTACTTTTATACGTTTATATAACATACAAATTTTTTACATTATTTGTACAATGTATAATGTACAATACAAATAGTATAATATTTAAGTAATATAATTGTATGATGTAACAAATGTAATTGTGTCTTGTATAATTGTTTGTATTTGTTATCATTGTCTTAAACTGTTATTGTCTTACTGTCTTTCTTTTGTTTCAGTTGTACGGGAGGATAGAACAGGGAGAAAATGTGGTAACATGCTTGGAGCATATTATAAATGGTAGCATATAATGTACAATTTATTTGTATAATATATAATATATACTACTAATACTAATATTTAATACTATATTGTACTAATAGTATAATTTTTAAATAATATTATATAATATAATAAATATATTTTTATAATATTTAATACTATATTATACCAATAGTATAATATTTAAATAATATAATTATATAATATAATAAATATATTTTAAATAATTATTTACATTTATCATCATTGTCTTAAACTTTTATTGTTTTATTGTCTTTTTTTTTTGTTTCAATTGTAGAAACTGAAGGAGGGAAGATGTGGTAACATGCTTGGAGTATATTATAAATGATAGCATATAATGTACAAATTTTTTATATTATTTGTATAATATATAATATATATTACTGATACTAATAGTATAATATTTATATAGTATATAATATAATATACTACTATAATATTTAATACTATATTATATTATACTAATATAATATAATACAATATACTAATAGTATAATATTTAAATAATATAATTATATAATAGAATAAATACTTTAAATAATTATTTACATTTATCATCATTGTCTTAAACTTTTACTGTTTTATTGCCTTTTTTTTTTGTTTCAGTTGCAGAAACTGAAGGAGGGAAGATGTGGTAACACGCTTGGAGTATATTATAAATGATAGCCTGACAGTTGGTATATGGCAAGTACATTTAGCCAATTAATGGTCAATGCTATTTCAACTGCGAGATCATCATATCGACAAGCACTAACATAAGATGTACAAACGTATGAAATTACATTTACGAAATTGTATAGCCTATTGTATCCAGATTGTTGATCATCTATAGGACTTTACGATTTTTAAGAAAGGGATTTTATAGCTATAACGTTTCATATATTATGTTAATCACGTAATACGCATGGAAATATCCGTGTTGAAGCTTCTGACACTCGATATCCAACTGTGCTCTCATTTTCTTCTCCTATTGTTCTTACAATCTCGTTAATGTGTTGCACCAAGTAGGTACATCAAGTACAGTTTCATGAATGCAACAGAGAAATGGAGTAGTAAATTAGTCCATTAACTTGGATATATATTGGTTGTATTGTGATGTGAACGAAAGACAAATTGACATATTCTTTCGATTGAGAAGTAAAGACAAATATAGACTGGGCACATCTCTACTTCAGAGGACTTTCTCCTGTCAAACGGTGGAACGAAGGTTCAGCAATCCATATTCGTCAAAGTCTAGTTACTTCAACTTGTTCTATTTACTTCAATTCTTGTTGAGAATGAATTTCACGTTGTTCGATAATGTTACACTTGAGATTCGTTTAACTTCACATTATCAGAATGTACGATCAACTTGAGAAGAGATAATCAATTTATTCACATAAATAATAATAAAAGAATATTTCAAAAATAATAATTATATATTAATAATAGATATTTTACAAAATAATTAATTTCTAAAGTAATTTATATCATACCAGAGAATTTTGAAATGTTCAATTTTACTTTGTATGTTGCGTGGCTTCGTAAATTGAAATTAGTAACACGAGTAATTAGAAGTAATTAAAATTAAATAATTTAATTCTAAAAGACTTTACGAAAAATTGACGGCTTTATTCGTAACTTTCTCGAATCTTGTTAAAACAGAAAACATTCTTAAAACATATACTTTCGATCCATCATTAATTCTAGAATCCACCTGCTCGCAGAATATCAAAAAAAAAAAAAAAAAAAATCGTGATTCATGATTCTGATTTCTGCAAAGACTTATCAAGACCTTGAAACGATGTATCTCTAATCCATCGTTGCTTAAATTCGAGTTCACGTTCGAAGGTTCAAAAATTCCTCTCGATTAATTGTTACCACTCTCCCGCGGAAATCCTTTTTTTTTGAAAATTACAGGTCACGTTACCAGAATTTATGACTCTTCGAGAGTCATGTCGCCGATCCATCATTCGTTCAGCGATCCAGTTTCTTTCGCGAGACTCGTTCGGATTCCTGCTGCGCCACGAGAATTTACGAAGCTTTTCGAAGAACGTAGGCTACGTCCTGTGAACACTTCCGCGATCGATCGCTTCGCGAAAACATTTTTTCGATTCAGGTAACTGCGCCCGGAAACGTTTCGATCGGAAGCGAGGACACGCGCGCGCAGAGGTCCTCCACCCCATTTGGGTGGAGGACCAAAGGCGAAGCAATTTGTGAAATTTCACGATCACGCGTGTGCCCTGACCGCGTTTTAGCCTTGGCATTGGCAACTTTCTCCGGCGGTCAAACGGTTCCAACGGCCCTGTTCCGGTTGGTCACGCCGAAACTCGCGTTGATGGCGATCGATGAACGAGAAAACTATTGGTAAACGAATTTTGGGTCGACGTCGGTTACTATCAATTGAGCCACACTATTATATAATAATAAAATATACAAGCATAAAAATTAAATATGCCAAACGTATTAAATAATAATTTCAATAATAATATTACATAATACATTAAATATTAAATATTATATTATATTATATTAAATATATTATATTATATTAAATATTAAAATATTATTAAATATTATATTATACTGTATTATATATTAAATATTAAAATATTATTAACTATTATATTATACTGTATTATATATTAAATATTAAATATTATTAAATATTATATTATATTAAATATTAAATATTATTAAATATTAAAATATTATTAAATATTATATTATATTAAATATTAAAATATTATTAAATATTATATTATATTAAATATTAAAATATTATTAAATATTATATTATATTAAATACTAAATTATTAAATATTAAATAATATATAATATTATATTATATTAAAAAATATATATTATATTATATTAAACATTATATAATATTATATTATATTATATTAAATATTACATAATATTATATTAAATATTAAATATTAAATATCATATTATATTATATTAAAACATAAAAATCATACAAATTTGTGTTACGAAAAAGAATTTTTCTTATCTGTATACAAAGGATTACAATGAAGAGTATAATTGTATTAAAGGACTGTATTAAAGAGTTTTACAATTTTCGAGGAAAAAGTTTTCTGCCAGAAGAATAAGCCCACGAATGTCAAAGTAGAAGCTTCACGATTCTTTAAGACGCGATCAACTGGATCGTTATATTTTAATTTCTTTCTCAAAGTTATACGAAACGTTTAAATTGTCGACAATTTTTCATTGTTCTTTTCTGTGTCAATGTAAAATTTTTAGAAACACAATTAAAATAATAGAATCCAAACCAGGAATTTGTTTCTTCTGTCAAACATTATAATTAAACATTTGTTAAACATTGATACGTTGTTTTGGCAATTACAAATTTCAATTTATTTTAATTATACGAGCACATTATAAATTTTAAGTTTTATAACGTGCTTCAAAGTCAACAGTTGAAATTTGTTTCTCCTCTTCAAAATTGGGTTCCACAAAAAACCGAGGATAATTTAGAAAACTGTAAAAATTCCTAATCGCAAGAAATTTAACAAAAAAAAAAAATTTGAGAAAGTATTAAAATCGTCCATCAAATGTTAAAATCGTTTTAAATACAAGTCGTCGTAATCGTTTAAGTCCATCAATAACAAAAAAAAAAAAAAAGGAAAAAGTTGCGCAGCAAGATGATCCGTATTGACCTTTGCGCAGGTTAATGAAATTTCTCTATCGATGTGAGAAATTTTTATCGATCCTCGATGGTGGATCCCGGTTTTCGTTTCATACAGGCAACTATGCAACGACAGCGCGGTAATAATTTCCCGATGAAGTCACCGTTAACTTCTTAGTAGCTTCACGGAATAGGCACGTGCCAACAGAATCGCCCCCTCCGGCATTGAATTATACTTATCGCATCGCTAATGATTGATCGTAATTGATACCTTCGCGGTGATCGCTAGTGCAACTCGAAGAGTGGAAATTTCTGTTATCACCGTAGAGACGCGATACGTTACATGAGCGATAAGTTTGCGTGAAAAGTTTGCGGCAGTGTAATTGCTCGTCCCTGTTTACTTATTAAGCAAAAATTGAAAAAAATTGGTGCAGTAACGTGGAAATTAGTGACTTATACTATCGCACCAATCGACTAATTTCTTATTTATTTGTTTTATATTTTTGTAAATTGTACATGCTACGTGAAACATGATGTGTCTCTAGCCTTCTTATTTTATTAGTCTAGTCTTGTGCATATTATACATTTGCAGATTCACTTTAGACTTTTATATAATTCATACTTCTATATTTTTATATCACTTCATATATCGATGATCATGGTTGCACTTGCTGGGAAAATTTCAAAATATTCTATATGTGTAGTAAAATGTTCTGTGCGCAATATCCAGATAAAATTTCTCTATGATGATTCTTTAAATATTTAGTAAGAATATCCTGAACGAGCCAACACTCTTAATAGCCAAAGTGATTAATGCACAATTCTAAAAACTCCAAATGAATCTCCATAAACCTTGGTTAGGATGAAGATACGAACAATAATAAACAAAACAACAGTGTAAATAGACAAAAGAAATATTACTTGTAATAATTGGTTAATATGACTACTGAATGATTCATCTATCTACTTCTATACATGCTTTTTATATGCTACTTTTATATATGCTGTTTACTACCAGACTACAGATCTTTGTATTTCCATGAACACTTCGTTTATTTAACCGAGGAAATGTAATTTTGTACATTTTTGCATACACTGTGTGCCTTGCGTGCGCCTCTGCACTTTCCAATTTCCACGAGAGCATGAAAGATCAGGGGAGATCAGTTGGAAAAAACAGTAGCTAACAATTCCAGCGTGGTGTTACAATGGTAGAGAAGAGGAAAAAAGAAATAGAAGGTACCGGTGAAAGTAGACACAATACGTACCGGAACAGTGAGCAAGGTCACTTCCGGTGTCCTCTGCGAGTCCCTGACGATAGCAGTCAAGGCCGTGATTGCGGCCATGTTCGAAAGGGCAAGGGCAACGAGGCTGGCTGCAAGGTGAGCCGTGGAAAAGCTGGAATTCGTCTTGCTCGACGATGTTGCGAGCGTCGCCACTACGCCCAACGCTCCTGCAGCTAGGGCACCCACACCTGCCCACAATCCTGCACCGGAACCGCCTAAAGCCGCTCCGTGGACCAGCACTAGGATACCGAACACTACCAGAACAACACCTGAAAGAAGACAGTTAACAATTAAATTAGAAGAAACGTACAGGTGGAATCGTAGAATGATTATTATTAAAGATTAATGGTCGCAATATGTGTTAATTTACTTATTTAGCGAGTATTCATATATTCATACATTCATGTATATTGATATATTAATATCCCTACATTTTTACTATATGTATCAATATATGTTACATATATGTTTTATGTTTATTATATGTTGTACATATTTTTACAATGTATAATATAATATGTTCTTAGGACAGTAAGTAGTAGCTATTTTGTATATAGTGTTCATATATAAAGAGTTCATATATAAGTCATATGTAAAGAAATATGTGTTAATTTACTTATATATTTATGTATATTAATATATTAATATTCCTACATTTACTACATGTATCAGTATATATTATACGTTTTATGTTTACTATATATTATATATATTTTTTTCTATGTATATCAATGTGTATATGTATAATATAATATGTTCTTAGGATAAACACTATATTTGTCTAGAAAAATTAAATAGTAGCTATTTTATATACACTGTTCATATATAAAGAGCTATATAAATTATATAAGTCATATGTAAAGAAATGTATACGTAGTCACAATATGTGTTAATTTACTTATGTATTTAGCTTGTATTTATATATTTATACATTCATGTTAATATATTAATATTCCTGCATTTTTACTGTTTGTATCAATATATATTATATGTATGTTTTATGTTTATTATATGTTATATATATTTTTACTAAGTGTATCAATGTGTATATGTATAACCATATTATACACCATATCTGTTTATTCTAGAAAAATTAAATAGTAGCTATTTTATATATAGTGGTCATATGTAAAGAGTTGTATTATTATATAAAATACAGTTAATATTATCTAGAACGAATATTAAAACTAATATTAAAAATATCAAAAATAAAAATAATATTAAAAATATTAATGAAATATTAATAATATTAAAAATAAAAATAATATTAAAGATATCAAAAATAAAAATAATATTAAAAATATTAATAATATTAAAAATAAAAAATATTCCAATCACAATCTTGAGCTTTTCTACAGTAAAATTTACTTTCGTCTTTTACACGAATTGCAGAACATTGGAATAACTGTATTCGCCAGAGTGTCACCAGAGAGCATCGAATACAACAATGAACTACAGCGCGGCAATTCTCCACGGTTTGCAAACCCGTGGAAACAGTTACACAAGTGTGGCTTTCTAAGTGAAATGTTTTCACTTTTACGTCGATTTCTATGCAGTTTGGTGAAATGTGCGTTCGGTGGCCGGCTCAGTGTGCTTTTCATGCACACGGAATTTCGAAACAATCGAGATTCTATGCGAAAGTAGAAACCAATTGCTCAGTTTCAATGCTTGTTTTACACACTGTGCACAATCGCGAGCAATTCGTTATTTTTCAAACGTAATTACGAACGTTAATTAATCGATAATTCATGTGTCTTTGTAAGAGAAATTGAGAAAACAAGAGTAGAAAGTGAATGAAATTATTGCAATTTTTATTAGGAAGTTTGCTAATATTAATATTTGTAAAATAGAAAACAAATGACCTTCCCTCGCGTAAAAATAAATTATTCAACGAAACAGATGAAATAAATAACATAAATTAATATCTCCGAAATACGCCATTATCGAGTTAATCAAGAATTACAATTTTTTAAATTTTCTGAAAGAAGGAAATAAATATTGTAACATGAGCTGCTTAATTTTTATCACATTTGTATCATTCCAACAATTAATTGTATAAATACTGCATACACGAGTTCAAATTAATGCAAAAATTGCCTTTCATCAAATAGTTTTTTTCATTTTCCACACAGGCCAATCACAACATTTGAAGCTTCGAAAATAATTATTATCTGATTCAGAAATTTTGAAACATCTCGTCTAATAAAGATAACAATGTATTACGGTATTTTCAATCTAATCTCCACGGCACAAACGATTTTGAAAACTAGTTCCTTCTGAATGATATAAATATTGTTAAACTAAAATTTAACTGGAGCACGCGTTAAACTAATTTCATAATTGTATTTCTTCTACTATTTTTGCCTATATTTGCATTTCAATTGTCAAAGAATCCGGATATTATTTCTTTTCTGTAATAATCAATATTGTTTGACGTAACCGGAGAAAACATTTTCTTCTTCCTTCTTTCGGAAGAAACTTGTATATTTACATATCATCAGTCTGAATAATTATTAATTAATCTCTAGTTTGCCATCAAACGCTTGGCAAAAAACGTGTTCTGCCGCGGATGTCTGACGTTGTAAGACAAAACAGGTTCTTGCAGTGAATCAAATTTTTATAATTTGCCATCGTGAACGATTAAGTTCACTAGATCGAAAGAAATTATGTAAACAGTCATGATTGTTATAATGCTGTTGAAACAATTAATCAAAGTAATACACGTGTGCATGATAAATTGCAATCAAACGAATTGTACAGATCGTATTGTAGTGGATATCAAATGTGTCTGATAGTGCACGGTCTACTTCCCCTTGTTGTTCGTACGCCACTTGCTTTTCTTTTATACTGTACTCGTACCAATCTCTGATAAATATGATCTCTACTGGATTTTACCATTTTGAAAGCGACGTAAATCCTCAGAATTTTTCAAGGAAATTGAAAAAACGAAACATTTGAAATCACTTGACGTGAATTTTTTTTATTTATAAACAATTTGTAGTTTAAATCTTAAAGCACTCGTTTTGTTTTGATCAATTGAAATATTGTAGTAAAAGAAAGTGGACTCACATCACTTTCAATGAAATGAATATTCTAATTTTTATATATATGTATCTACAATTATATATTGTATATTATTATTAATAAATATTATACATGTACAAACATAGAAATTTTTATTTCTAAATTCAATTTTAGTGTATTATGCATTAATTATATTATGAGAGCATTTTCAGTAATAATTATAAATCAAATCAAGATGAAACTTGATGCAAAGGATTTTCCTTATGTATTGTACAATAAATAAAATTCTAAATCCTAAGATTAAAAGAATTATTAGAAATCAAACAGCTCTACTTTCTAGGCCCAAAATTTTTAAATTCTACCACAGGGACGTTTGCAATTCCTCAAGTAAATAAAAATAAAATCCACAACTATAAATCTTGTCCACAGAAATACCAAGTCCCAAAATAATTCCAAAGCTTGTTCTTCAGTCTTCAATCTTTTCAAAGCTAATTTCCTAAACTGAAGTTAACTCTCAAGCGTGCAAATTAACTTTCACTTGTAATTCCATCGAATAACAATTCACAAAGAGAGTGTGGATCTCGAGAAACAGAATTGACCCACTAGAAATGTAAAATAAAAATAAAATTTCTAACTTGAAGGTAACAAAAATAAAATCTACAACTGTAAATTTTGCCCACAGGAATACCAAGTCCAAGATAATTTCAAAGCTCATTCTCCAGTCTTCAATCTCTTCAAAGCTAATTTCCTAAACTGAAGTTAACTCTCAAGCGTCCAAATTAACTTTCATTTATAATTCCATCGAATAACAATTCACAAAGAGAGTGTGGATCTCGAGAAACAGAACTGACCCACTAGAAATGTAAAATAAAAATAAAATTTCTAACTTGAAGGTAACAAAAATAAAATCTACAACTGTAAATTTTGCCCACAGGAATACCAAGTTCAAGATAATTTCAAAGCTCATTCTCCAGTCTTCAATCTCTTCAAAGCTAATTTCCTAAACTGAAGTTAACTTTCAAGCGTCCAAATTAACTTTCATTTATAATTCCATCGAATAACAATTCACAAAGAGAGTGTGGATCTCGAGAAACAGAATTGACCCACTAGAAATGTAAAATAAAAATAAAATTTCTAACTTGAAGGTAACAAAAATAAAATCTACAACTGTAAATTTTGCCCACAGGAATACCAAGTCCAAGATAATTTCAAAGCTCATTCTCCAGTCTTCAATCTCTTCAAAGCTAATTTCCTAAACTGAAGTTAACTCTCAAGCGTGCAAATTAACTTTCACTTGTAATTCCATCGAATGACAATTCACAAAGAGAGTGTGGATCTCGAGAAACAGAACTGACCCACTAGAAATGTGAGAAGCAAACTTACCAAGGAGCAGTTGCCCGCAGGAAGTGAACATCAGAATGTTCGACTCGTCCTTCGACTCGATGCTCTTCAGCTTCTGTCGATCATCCGGATGTTGCTGCGTTCGCGGCTGCTGTTGTCGTTGCTGCTTCTCCGAGATGAGGATCTCCTTCGAGTGTTTCGATTCCAGACAGCTCTCCGGCTTCGAATCGGACGCGCTCGAGTCTTTCGATCCCTTCGAGTCCTTCGAATTGCTCGAATCCTGGCTCCTGACCGTCGAATCGAGCGCAATCGCCGCGTTCTCCATGCTTCTTCCTCTTTCTTCTCCTTTCCAGAGGCGTTCTAACACATCACTAACGTAATACACGCCCGTTTCCCTCTCGTTTCTACAGCAAACCACAAGCGTGGTTCGGTCATTTACTCGTTCACTCTGTTCAACCCCTTTTTCTTTGATTCTCCTCTGGTATCTTGGATAAAATATTCGTATCTTTCCTGGATCTGTTATATTTCTGTTTAAAACAGGGAACAATCACGGTGCTTCGCTCTTTAGCGTTATATATTTCTCGGATATTTCTGATAAAATGTACAAAGGTTAAAATAGCTTCCCTAAGATGGCTCGTCGTTTTTCTTGATGGATTTCGGTCGGAAGCGGCTACTGGTACTGCGTGATCGAGCAAAGGTCAATAGACGCTGAGGCTGCCGAGCCGGTTGACACACTCCGTTGAATCCCAACGATCTGTAAATTAAGCAAGCAACAACTGCGTTGATAACCGTTCGACAGTGTCCGAAGTTGCGGTGACAGGTAAACCGTTCGATTTCTATCGAGAGCTGGTTACATATATATATATATATATATATATATAATATCGTGGCGTAATATTTTATTGAAACTTCGAGTAGAAAGTGAGATGGTGAGGTCTCCTCCGTCGGCGAGATGGAAATTTTTTTTTTTTTTTTTTCTTCAAAGAAAGAAACAAAATTTGTAGCAAATCACTTTTTTTTCCTTTTCACGAATGAGAAGGAACGATATGAAAATTCAATGATTACGATATTAATATTCTTATATTCTAAATTTATATTACTATTCTGTAATTTCTGTAATATTCTGTAATGTATATAAATAATATATTATATTATTAATATAAAAATTAATATATATATTAATGTATAAATATTAATTAATATAATATTATATAAATATAATATATATTTATATTATTTATATATTTCTATAATATATTAATATTCTATAACTTCTATAATATTCTATAATGTTGTTAAGTTATAATCTTGTAAATTAATATTCTATAATCTTATATCGACTTGTGTTTATCGATGAGAAGACAAAGAGAACAATCTAGAAATTTTTCTTTCGGTCGCATTAATTGAATTTTTTAGAAACTGATCGGTGTAAGTTGCTTTCTATTAAAAAACTGAAACTGTCGCTAAAATACCAAAGTATAAAACTTAAGTACGAAATACTAAATGCTGATTACTACTTTTAGACTAAAGTATACAACTTACATCAGACAAATTGGAGTGCAACAAAATAAGATATGTATAACAATAAAGAACTTGTATTTATGTATTTTACAAAAAGTCATTTAAATCTGTAGAAATACATGATTGTAAATTCATAAAATTTCTGTTGGCAGTGTTGGTACTTTGATAGTTTTAACGTTGGCTTGTGCTATGCAAATGTTCTTTTATGGATGAGATCTTCAGTCGACAAAGAAATTTAGTTGTTCCAATGTGATCATTATCAATATGTGATATGTATTATTAACAAACAATTTCGGACAAACATACGATACTTTGACAAACGCATGATCAAAAAATTTGACAAAATTTTTGAAGAAACATTATTTTGGAACTCATTTTTCAATTTTGTTTTTATAAAAGGTTTTATAGGACAAAATGTCTTTGTAGAAGGTATCAGTTATTGACTAAAATTTACTTCAAATAAATGGAATTTATATATGTAAATAGAGATGTGGTAATTAGCTACTTTGATAAGAAGTGATTTAGATTGATCGGTGTTTGAATTGTGCCAATTGTTAATGGAATTAAAAGTCAAATTCATCAATTAAATTTACGAATCTTTCAGAGTTCAAGCGAATCAACGATCGCGCGCGATTACTTAATAAAACGCAACGGGACGTGTCCTTTCGTTTTTCAATATCGTTCGTGTGCGTGATAGGACAATAAACTTGGCATCGTTGTTACTTGAAACGCATCGTAAATCGTCCCTGTTACGTTTGTTGGCCAAGAAAAATACGACGCAGAATGTCTGTAAATCAAGTACAGTTAAGACTCTGCAGTTAAGACTCTATAGTTTATAATAAGAATTCTATAGTCCTGCGGTTTAGGAATTGTCAATTAAAAAGTGACACGCGGCATTCTAATTAATATTCTAGTGGTTCGTATTTTTGTTCGAATTCTTTTTTTAAAGAATTTAGTAATTCACGTGTAAAATTGAAATTTTAAGTTAAATTATATTTTTATAACATAATTATATTTCACAACAAAATAGACTGAACGTTGATTTGAAATGTTACTGTTTATTAATGTTTAAATGCAGTCTAGTGAAGCTCATCGGTCAATATTTATAGGTTTAAAGTGTAACAAGTATAAATTTAAAATATAAAATAATAAATAATAAGTATAAATTTAAAATATTAAAATACAAAATAATAAGTATAAATTTAAAATATAAAATAATAAATAGAAATTTAAAATATTAAAATACAAAATGATAAATAGAAATTTAAAATATTAAAATGCAAAATAATAAGTATAAATTTAAAATATTAAAATACAAAATAATAATAAGTATAAATTTAAAATATTAAAATACAAAATAATAAGTATAAATTTAAAATATTGAAATATAAAATAATAAATATAAATTTAAAATATTAAAATGCAAAATAATAAGTATAAATTTAAAATATTAAAATACAAAATAATAAGTATAAATTTAAAATATTAAAATACAAAATAATAAATATAAATTTAAAATATAAAATAATAAATAGAAATTTAAAATATTAAAATACAAAATGATAAATAGAAATTTAAAATATTAAAATACAAAATAATAAGTATAAATTTAAAATAATAAAATACAAAATAATAAGTATAAATTTAAAATATTAAAATACAAAATAATAAGTATAAATTTAAAATATTAAAATGCAAAATAATAAGTATAAATTTAAAATATTAAAATGCAAAATAATAAGTATAAATTTAAAATATTAAAATACAAAATAATAACTACAAATTTAAAATATCAAAATTAATAAAATATAATTACTGAATATTTAATCTCCTCTATATTCAATGATAAAACACAACTTGAAATTTACTGTAATAAAATAGAGTAAAGAAAAAAAAAAAAAAGAGCAACAGTTTAAACGATCTGTTAAACATAAAATTTTAGCCAATGTCTGTAAATTTCTGACAAAACACCGACGTTTGAACTTGTTTGATAATAAAATAAAAGATCCATCAGATAACTTTCCTCCGATGATTTTACCATCGACCACGAAAACTCTGCACTACTTCTGTGGCTACTAATTAACCAATTAACAGTCTCCAATTTATTTAACGCTCTCAACATAATCCACGCGTGAATTTCTCATATTTACGTGTTCGTGTAAAATTCTCGGTGAAGTCGTATCGTCGAACGACGACGTTTGTTCCACGATGATGGATAGTTCACGGTAGACGAAACCGAGTACGGTAAATTTCTGACCGGAAAAGAATTCCTCGGCGCGCGAGCATCACGAGCTGAAGGATCTCGCTCGCCTGGCGGATAGAATTGCCAGCGAGCACGCGATCACAGACCTAGCTCCGCTAAATGGTACAATTGTTACGAGCTAGAGGAATATGAATCGGTCAACAGAATACACAGTGGTATTTCAGCTGTTCCTCGCGATACCACCGGCGGGACGACGACGCTGGCAAGAAGAAGAACTTTCACACGTAAAACGCGTTGCTTTACAGTTACGTTGCGTTACGTTGCGTTATGTACGTACACAGGTTGTTTGTTCAAGCGTGTGTTTGTACTCCTCTGCCGTTGATTTGAACGCGAAATAATGGTAACTGCTAATTGTCCGCGCGAAATACGGACGACGATTGGAGAATGAAGCTCTGAGAAATTTGGGACGGAAGCAGAGTAGCTTGAACGATTTTATATGATTTTATATTTTTGTAAATATAATATATATAGATAAAATATTTATATAAATATATATAGATAATATATATATAATATATAGATAAAATATTTATATAAATAATATTTTATTATTTATGTAAATATTTTTATTAAGTATTTATATAAATATTTTTATTAAGTATTTATATAAATAATATATTAATAAAAATAAATATATATAGATAAAAATATTTATATAAATAATGTTTTATTATTTATATAAATATTTTTATTAAGTATACATATAAATAATATATTAATAAAAATAAATATATATATAAATAAAAATATTTAAAAATATAAATAAAAGTCCAGTTTAAAAGTATTTTCATATTTTTAAACATAATATTTTGCAAATATTACGAACGTAAAATTTATTTTACAAATACTGGATAAAATATGCTTTATAAAAGTATAAAAATTTTAGTAAAATTATATTTTATACTTTATAATTTATACAATATTTATTATATTATTATTATACAATAGTAATTATTTATACAATGCACATTATATATTTTATAATATAAACAATAGGTTTGTATTTTAGTAAAATTTTCATTTTAGCAAACGTATATTACATCATATACAAAATTTATATTTTAGTGAAAGTATAAATTGAAAAAAAAACGGAATTTAATCCCGCTGCGATCCTTGGACTTTGATGTTTTGACGCTCAGTTTAGCAAACGAGAAGGATTTGCGATATTTTAAAAAGGTGTTTAACACGAAATTTCATGAGTACCAACGAGAATATTTTCATATTTCATATTTTTTTAATTTTGAAAACGACAAAAGACCGAAAGAACGCAAAAATTTCTTTCCGCTACTAGTTATTGTTATAAATACTCATGCTGTGCATTCTCTGTATTTGTCTATTTTGAAATTCTCTCTGTCTTGCGTATTTCCAAGTATAATACTTTGATTGATATGTAGTAATAATATACAGTTATTCACAAAAGTATTTAAACATTCATTGTAGAAATTTAACAACAATTTATTATAAAAATTTATTAGAAACTGTGAGACACGATTAGTACATTGTAAAAATAAATTAGACAGAGATTTGTTTTTCACATGTTAAATATTTCAACAGATATTCCATTTTGGACATTTTATATATTTTCATCTATTGTGCGCATTCTATGTTTTCTGAATTTATTAATATATATTTTTATTTTTCCATGTCTTTGCTAATAAAATTTTAAAAGTGTACGATATATATTCACAAAGACATGTCGAAATAATTTTGCAAAAGTTACCAACTCGGTAATAACGTGAAATACGAAATTGAAGAAAAAGTTGCATGAAAATTCCCACTGAATATAATTTCCATCATAATCATCCTCTACATATTCATGCAGCTCTTTCAACTTGCCCGAAAGAAACTGGGTTCAACAATTTATTAGGGCTATTTATCTTAGAAAAATGATTTACATACAAGTGCGAATAGAAGTGTTCTGAAATGATTTGCACACGTTTCGTCTAATTAGAGGAAAAATCGTTCAAATTAGATTTCCAATTATTATAATCTTCAATATTAATTTCCAATTATCATAATCTTCAATATTAATTTGAAGAAAATGATTTATATATCTCAATATTAATTTATATAAACGATTTATACATATTTGCGAACTCTCTTGCGAATAATTTCTATGAAATTTTCATCAAATCATCGTAAAGAAAATTGACAATTACGTTTTCGTGTCACTTCGAACTACAACAAATTATTATCCATAGTAAGTAAATCTTTCCAAGTAGAACTTTGCAAGGGAACTTTCATCAAATTACAAGAAAAAATTGTTTCAAGACCAAACCTATTATTCGTCGAATTAACTCCTCTATCAGCGAGGATCTCTCGCGAGCAATAAATCTTCTCTTTTCCAATGGATAAGGATCTTTCTTCGAAACGAGAAACTCACTTTGATCTCGCGAATCTACTGCGATTTCGAATATCTCACGCGATCTTGTTACATAGCTCGAAAATTTATCAATTAACCACAATTGTTCTACTTCTCCTCGTATGCAGGTACATTATTTTCATAAAAATTCATGGTGAACTTTCACTAAATACTCTGTGCTTCACCCACTTACTGTTAAATTTCCTCTATATTTGACTATGAAACATTTTGAAACATAATTAAATTTAAACATAATTTTAAAGTTTGGAATTATAAAAATTGTATTTTGATGATGTTCCATGTTACGCTACGCAAAATTCCAAATTTTTTGAAGATGAACAGAAAAAAAAAAAAAAAGAAAAACACAATCCTCTTGAAGTTTAAAATTATAAAAATTGGAGTTTGAGCATATTTCGTAATACACTACATGCACGAGTTTAAAAACGTCGAAGGATAAATAGAAAAAAACACGATCCTCTCAAAGCTTAAAATGATAAAAATTGGCCGTAGCGAATACGAAGCGCCGTATTCCATACTATACTGCGCAAAATTCTAAAATCTTTGAAGATGAACAGAAAAGGCACGATCCTCTCGAAGCTTGAAATTATAAAAATTGGATTTTAGCGATGGAACGTATTCTACAGCATATTGCGCGCAGAGTTTAAAAACCTCGTAAGACAAACAGAAAAAACACGGTCCTCTCAAAGTTTAAAATGATAGAAATTGGATTTTGGCGCCATGGTGGATGAACAGAAAAACATAATTTTAAAGCTTAAAATTATAAAAATTGCATTTTGACGATGTTCCATGTTACACTATGTAAAATTCCAAAATTTTTGAAGATGAGCAAAAAAAGGAAACACAATCCTCTGCGCGAAATTCCAAAATTTTTGAAGGTGAACAAAAAAAAGAAACACAATCCTCTTGAAGCTCAAAATTATAAAAATTGGATTTTGAGCATATTTCATACTACATTACATGCACGAGTTTAAAACCCTCGAAGGATAAACAGAAAAAACACAAAGTTTAAAATGATAGAAATTGAATTTTGGCGACGAAGCGCCGTGCATTTCATGGTGCAAAGTTTAAAAATCTCGTTTAAAAATGAATAGAAAAAAAAAAAAAAAAACACAATCCTCTCGAAATCCTCTTAAAACCTCTTGCGCTAGTAACTGGTTCGCGGACCATAACGAGTGACCAAACCGTATACAATAATTCGTCTTCTTTTTTGAATTCATCGGTACATCGCTGGATAGATATGACTAATAAATAATAAATTTTTGATTTTTGCCTGGGTTATACTTAAATATACTTAAAAATTGAGAAAACATTGCAATTTCAGGCTAAAGAAAAAACTTCTCGACGTGCGTGGCGCGTCATTTCAAGCGCAAGCGGTTGAACAACTGAGAGTACAAAAATGTTTCTCTGCTCTCTTATTCTGCTTCATTTCTCGTTTGAAATCAGCGTCGCCGCCAATAAACTCGTCCCTTTTTAAATAGTATCGCGCGTAATACGAACGAATACATTACGAGATTTAACAATAACTATTTATTTTAATTAATGCATAACAAGATTTCTATGACGACCGATTTTTGCCTCGGATTGATCATCAACCACTTCGATTGCGGACCATAACGAGTGACCAAACCGTACACGATAAACTCGTCGCTTTCTTTTCGAACTCGCCAACACGGATATCACTGATGAATAGAAATGATCGAGAGGTAGTAAATTTATTATTCGCTTTGCCCCGGCTTATACTTAAAAACTGAGCAAAGTATTGAAATTTTGGGCTAAATACAATTCTTCGAAATTGGTAAAACTGAATTTCGGCTGTGTTTCTCTGTCCTCAGGGCACTGGCTCTCTCTCACCAGTCCGCGAACGGAGGCCGCAGAAGGATCGCGAACGAACGTACCAGGTCGATGTCGTTGTGTCCCGTCACGGATTGCTCCCTGTCATCACATGATCCGCCACAAGGGATCGGCAACACACTTCACTGATCGAACGTCACGCACTTGCATACGTTACGTCTCTGTACAGCTGGTCCAGACACAGCGGTGAGACACCAGACTGGCGGGAAAGCAAAGGACACAACTGGCGGCGAAAGGCGAGTTTGGCCGATTTTCTCTGAAAATGTGAACGAACGAACCGGCTGCTTGTACATCCGATCGGTGACTGGAGCTGGTGTGGTGTTGGCTCGCGCTGCACAGCTCGCGACTACACTACTCTCCTCGCGCCTTTCTCTCTCTCTCTCTCTCTCTTTCTCTTTCTTTCTCTTTCTTTCTCTTCGCGTCGAACGATGGAGGAACTCCCTCCACCTTCTCCCCGCGAAATAGCCGCCGTGTTTCTCTCCTAGCCGTGAAACACCCCGAAAATTGCTCAACGAGCGATCGGGCGCTAGGTAAATCGCGACCTAACGCGCGCGATGCGAGAATAATCCGTGGGAATCGATGGTTTCCGGATGGCTGCGAAGCTCGCGGGATATCGGGCTCGCAATCGGGGCGAGTTCGAATTGCGCGCGGGGATTCCAAAGTGAAGACGGACGTGACGTACACGCGTGTATATCATTCAGCAAATTTGCTAATTTAGGAAATTCCGAATATTCTTGTGTAATTTCGAAGGCATAGAAGTGTGTCCGTTACGTTGAAAAAATATTTTTTCACATTGTAATATTTTTGTTACATAATATTGTTATATAATAAATTATATTATATTTTGTTATATTGTATTATTATTTTTATATTCATATTTTATTATATCGTATTATTTTTATATTCATACTTTATTATATCACATTATTTTTATATTCATATTTTATTATATCACATTATTTTTATATTCATATTTTATTATACTACATTATTTTTATATTCATATTTTATTATACTATATTATTTTTATATTCATATTTTATTATATCGTATTATTTTTATATTCATACTTTATTATATCACATTATTTTGATATTCATACTTTATTATATCACATTATTTTTATATTCATATTTTATTATACTACATTATTTTTATATTCATATTTTATTATACTACATTATTTTTATATTCATATTTTATTATACTACATTATTTTTATATTCATATTTTATTATACTACATTATTTTTATATTCATATTTTATTATACTACATTATTTTTATATTCATATTTTATTATACTACATTATTTTTATATTCATATTTTATTATATCATATTATTTTTATAATTTTTTTATGTTTCTTTTTATTATATTCATGTCATATTTTTTTATATCATATAGTATAACATACAATGAGTAAAGCAAAGGATGAATCTTTTATTTCTTCGGTCGAGGTCGAATTCTACGAAAATTCTAAATCTGAGGAAGAAGTTTGTTTAATTAATATTGGCAACTGCTCTTCTTAGTAAATTTTTGACTCTGAGATTTCGATAATCAATAAAACATTTGAAGAAATTAAAGTGAATTAGAAGTATTTATTTAGGTTCCGTTTACTATCCCGAAAATTCGCATGATTTTCTTTCATTTAATCTTAACGTGTGTGTATGCATAATTGTGATTTATTCATGCGTATATATATATACACATACATACATGAACAAATCACAATTGCAATTGGTATAGCGTTGTAGTATAGCTTAAGTTTGTTTCGGATACAGTTATTATACTTTAAGGGATTCCGTACAGTTACGTTAATTTACATCGCTTTAATTGCTTTGCTAATTGCCATTCAGAGAAACCTTAGAAGAAAGAAGTAGACTCTCACACGTGAGTTACAAGTATGATTATAGTTCTAAACAAGAGATACCTCTTCGTAACGGACAATTAATCGGTAACTCTGTATATTGCAACGACATATAAATTATACGTTTAATAAAATAAAATAATAATAATATAAAATAACAAATATATGTTTAGTACAATAAAATAAAAATAATATAAAATAAAAAATATAATATACGTATAGTAAAATGAAATAAAAATAATAAATATGTAATATATGTTTAGTAAAATAAAAGAATAATAATATAAAATAATAAATATACGTTTAGTAAAATAAAATAATAAATATAGTAAATATAGTAAAATAAAATACAGTAGATAACTATCTACTTTCTCACAGTTGGTACAATAAGGAAAACACGAAAGAAAGAAACCAATGAATATTCGACCGATTAATCATTTGTTCAGAACAAATCAATTCTCCTATATTTGCACGTTTCAATGATTATTTTTCACCGTGTGAAAATCCTATTTCCGCGTTGCGCCACTATCAACAGCGAATTTTTCCATTCGGTTGCGATATTGCCGTGCGAATTAATTGTCATTTTTACGACGGAGGCAAAGGGTCGTAAACAATTTCTAATAGTTTCTATCGCAGGCAGGTGCGAAGTGAAACGTCACGGCGAATTGGTTTTCAACCGGTACAATGATCGATGACTCGATCAGGACAATGCACCGCCTTGCACCGCTTTTCATTCCCTAGCGATCCTTATCCAGCGTAATTGACATTTATTAAAAATGTCGCAACGAGCGTGCAACACACCTCTACTCTCGTGTAACACAACATCTAAACTTCCTGTTGCTGAATTCGCAGCAATGCGAATTATTTGAAATGAAATAAGTTTGCTGTCGCTTTTACTCGTCGTATATTATATAATATATTAATATATTAAATTTATATTATGTATTACATTTTTATATAATTATTTTTAATTATTATAATTAATTATAAATATATTATATTATTTATAATTATTTATATATCTTTATTATATTATATTTTTATATTATATTATAATTATAATATATAAAAATATAATATATAATATAAAATTAATATAATAAATATTGTTATTATAATAATATTAATATAATATATATAATATTATTATAATATTTCATTCACATAATATAAAAATATAATATATATTATAAAATTAATATAATAAATATTGTTATTATAAATATATTATTATAATATTTCATTCATATTATATATACATGTTATAACATGTATACATTTCATATTATTACATATGAAATTTATAACTTGGTTACAGCTTAAAAATTTCACATTCGAAATTATTAATTTCTAAATGCTGCAAACAGTTTTCGATTACCATTCGAGAACGTTTCCAACTAAAAAAAAATGAGTATCGTAAGTCGAATTGCACTTCATCGTTCCAGGAAACCATATTTCATTACGGGGGAACCATAAAGCGTAGATGTTGATTTTCTTTTACATTTTGGCGTTCACATTTTTTCGTTTATTATACGACGTGGCATTTCAATTCTCGCCAGTCACGCGTACGCCTCAGGAGGAAATATTTACTACTCGCAAGGCGGCATTTTCGATTCTGTTACAAAAAGTGTACGTTTGTTTCCACTTTTCTTTCGCGGCGTAACAAGGAAGTTTGCATTAGAAGCTTGATAATAGATACCACCTGCGGCCTGCAGCTCGCAGATTAAAGTTTGGATTACATTCAAATGTTTCATGCTCTAATCTAAATATTACTATGCGCATGTTTTATATATCCGTTCTGCCGTTGTTGCCTGCATTTGCATTCAACGTTTTTAGATCGTCATTTTATCATCTTGGTGTATTCTTCTCTCGTCGACTTCATTGCGTCGGTAAAATTTTACTTTCAACTAAAACGACTGAATAAAGGTGCAACATTTTTGCTAACATCCTGTGAGATTTCATTAAAGTTTCTAAAATGGCGCTAGAACTACAGTAAATAAATAAAATTCCACAAATTTCGATATTCTATCTTTATTCGACGTTCGTCGAATAAAAAGTTAAAATAAATATTGCTCGACGATAAATTAATTTCAATTTGTTGCTGACAAGATTGTCGATATTTGCGCGAATTTTCGCGAGTGCAATGATAGAAATGGAACGTAAATAGAAATTTGTTTCGCTTAGTAAATATTATAACCAGTATTTATTTTGGAATTTTCTGAACGTCGTATTCTACTTTTTCTTTTTTTCTTTTTTTTCAAACGAAATCCATCGATATAAAACGAATTTCATACTTTCTTTTTTCGCAATTGTTTATTGTGTGATACGAGTACTTTCATGAAGATTAATATTGATTTCTGTTTAGACGAAAATGCAACTGCAATGTGTTCTATTTAATTTAATTCTCATCTAAATCTATTTAATTTAATTATCATCTAATATAACAACAATCATTTAATTCTAATCTGCTTAATTATAAATTTAATTATTAGTGTCGAGTTTCCGGCATCTGACTCTCTATGTAGTCTCTCTGATAATAATTATTAGTATCGAGCTGATAGGATACTATTACTATTACTATCTAATACAACTACATATTTCTACATCACGTTTCACGTATCTATTCAAACTTCCCCACACAAACACACGCTCGCAATCAGTCTGATCGTTATTCTCACCCTCTCGATCTCAGGTTATCTCAATACCTCGCGATTTTTACCAACGACACGCAAAACTTACAGAGAATTATTTCATTTGAATAATTCGCACGAAAACTCAGAAATCAGGAATCAGATCGTTTATTCACAATAAAAGCCTTTCTTCTCGGCTTTGGAGGCTCGTTGTACGCTCGTCTCAACACTAGAACCACCAAAGTGGTCAAAATGACTAATTTACAATTCTCTGTGGAAATTTTATACATTTACAACGGTATATATTCTTAGATACCCGAGTGATTTTTAATAAAATATATTAATAAATGCTTGTGCTCTTTGTTAATATTATTAACTTTCTAGTTTAATTTCTTTGCAAGACAAACGTTGTACTTTGGCCGTCAGGTAGTTCTAAGTATCCTCTCGTATGGCTCGATTATGCGTCCGTTTATGCATCGACCGTGATCCGTGCACACGCACAGGTACGTACAGATATTATAGCCGGAGTTCGCTGTACTCTCGACGTTCGAAAACCCTCGTCCGAGGCGAACCCGAGGGCGCGAACGTTCGCCAAGATCGCTTGGCGAACGCGATGGGCCAATCAAAAAACAATTTCCCCTCGAGCAACGTGGTGGAACGATTTGCAACAAGTTTTATACTCTTAGCTTCGACTTTTCGTGTTTCACGCGATGTCGAACTGGCTGACGTTACAGATCGAATTATGCAGGGGTGACTCCACTGTATTTTCCTTAACCACGTTGCGCTTGGCAGCTGATTGCGGACCATAACGAGTGGCCGAACCGTGTACAACGATTTGTCGCTTTCCTTTTCAACTCGTCGGTGCGATATCACCGGGTAGAAGCTATTGAGAAGCAATGAATTTATTATTTGCTTTGTCTACTTTGTTTTACGTAAATATACTTAGAAACTGAGGAAATATTATAATTTTTGGGACAAAGAATTCTCGACGTGAATGGCATGTCATTCCAGCGCAAGAAGTTAATTGGGAGCACGCCACATAAAATATAAAACTATTTTACCCGCGGTATAAAATATCTCGTACATATAAAATTTTATATTTATACATACAATTTCATATTCATACAATTTTATATTTATACAATTTGAGTTATATTAAGTGGGCAATATTTTGCAGGTGTTGTTTCTTTTTAAAAGTTCGTCTCTTTGCATTTTCGCATACATCAGGTCGTTTCTGTTTCTGTTTGTTTATATATTTCTGGAGAATTCGAAATTTCATTTATATTCAAAAAGTATATAAAATGTATAGAATGCTTACTGTGATAAAAATTTTTTTATTTAGATTCCACCTTTTTATAAAATTACTGTTTCAGTAATTATTTTCGTAAAAATATAAAATTACGATGGAAAAGAATGATCTCATAGATTCGAAGATACAACCTCTCGATATTTTGTAAAAGTTCAATAATTTCATTTGATTAATAATCGTTCTAGCTCAACTAATGTTCAACAGGATAATCAGACAGCTGTACAAATGGTGTATCAGTGCCAGTAATCAAAAAAGTATATATGCAAATGTCTCATATAGAGTATTTACTATAATAGATACTTCACCATAAATATTTTAATGAACGCTATTACCATAAGTTATGCGTCTTGCATACATCGATTTAAGTCTTCAGAAAAAAATGAAAGTGCGCAATTTGTTATAATACGCTGCCATTGCCTTGATACAATGATCGTTATGAATATACGAGTCTTAAGAAAGTTCCTCGAGTCGTGATAGAATGAAAGTAAAGTGAAACTTTACCTTCGAAAAAACAACGTCTAAATCTATTGATAAAATTTAGGAACCAAAATCCAATTCCACGATGGAATTAGTTCACTCTGTACAGCCACTAATACCTAGATATCAATTTGTTTAATCGTTGCAATAATAAATATGTAACACGAAATTAGAATTTATTCATTACATTCCAACATTATTATTCGTAACAAGCAAAATGCGATAAAAAAACGTGAATGTATGAATTGGAAATGTATGGCACGTTTTATCGTGATTTTATTATTATTAAATTAATTATTATTGCATACGTACAACTTGGAGGAATTTATTTGCATCGTAATATTATTGGTAATAAATAAAATGCTGAAGTTGGAAATCGTAGCTTAACAATCGTAGTTATTAATTTATTATTATCGTGAGAATAAAGAATTCACTCGTTTACTGCGTTCTGCTATTTGTTAGTGATAAATAAAATGCAATGAAGCGTAATTACGGAGTTGGAAAAACGGTGAAAGTATCGTTAAAAAAAAAAAAGAAGAAAAAAAGAAAAACAAAATGCAAAGTCCATTGAACTTTAATTACATCACACGTTCGCACGATACGGAGATCGTTTTCTTTTTCTTTCACGCTCAAAGTTCAAGGAGATTAGATTGTCAATAATACATTCCGCGCGATTAATCACCAATTGAAATAACAGTAGTGACTGTTGTGATGGAGAATAGTAACCGGTGATCGCTCTTACAGAAACGATCTAGATAAATCATCTCCAATGAAATCGTATACGAAGTTAGCAACTATGTTTCCGCGGTCTGAAAAAAAAAATCACAAGCGCGTATCACTCGTAATTAAGAAATTCCAACTTCCGGCTGCAAGGCGAATGGAATTCAAGCGCGAAACGTTCGTTACACACTTTACTTCTTTTTACTGCGCGATTTTCAGTCTAGAATTAATTTTTTTTAATAAATTACGAGCATTCAACAAGTAAGAAATACGAAATGTCAAGCTACGCTGTATTGATTTCACAATGTTGTTGAAGACACGTGAATTAATTAAATTAAATGTAGAACAGCCTGTTTCAGTATACTTTCAACCTGTACAGTTTTAGAATTTGTTTTTATTTTGGAATTATTATTTGAACGAAATATTTGATAACATGTGGTTTTTATTGATTTACAGAGTTATTGATATGAGAATCGAGTAAAATCAAAAAGAATTTTATATACCTCTTATATTTAATTTAATTATATTTGATTTACATTTGATTTAAATTATATTTGATTTATAATTGAATTAAATTATAATTAAATTATATTTGATTTATAATACCTCTTTTATAACACTTTCCCAAATAATAAATATTAATAGAATTCTGCTGAAACTAGTGGACTAAAAAGTTTCAAATTCTCTCATTAAATATGATCGTAAATCTCTACGTGTAACAATATAAAAAAAAAAAAAAACGCTACGATATCTATTAAAATTATCTAGAATGTCAAATTAAAAGTTTCAAATATAAAAATATTTCAGAAAGTTTCTCATAACATGCACAGTAAGAAACAAATTTCCAATACTACTGAAATTAAATCTTTCACGATTGAATAACAAGTAAAGTAACGAGCGTGAAACGAAACGAGCATGCACATTACCGAAAGCAATCTCCGTGCAATGAATATCGAACAATCTCAGTTAATTAATCATCTCTCAAACATCGCTTTCCCAAATCATTAAGAATCGTCTCTGGTCTGGATATCGTTCAACTGTTCGCCAACAATTTCAAACACGAGGCCGATAACAAAATTGATCGGTCAGATCTCTTTAACGATCGTCTTTCCTACCACCGCCATCGTGATTCTCACATCCTGCCATATCCTAAACGTGCGCGATGCTTCTCGTTAGACAGGGGCAATTTCCCAGGAATCCTCTCGTTCAAAACATCGAGCAAAAGCGAAAAGCCGACAAACGACCTCCTATATGCCTCGTGTTTTATCGCTTTTTGCCAACGAACCTTCGAAAGTCTGGCTGTCGTCTTTACAACCCAGCGTCTTTATATCCCTTCGTAGCCAACCAGCTAATAACAGACCTAAACCGCGCTGCAGAGTTAATTATTCAGTGCTGCGATTTTTTGTTTTTGTTTTTTTTCTTCTTTTGGTCTCGTTATTTTGTAAAGTAATATACCTTGATATTGTTTTCTTTCTTGAGGAATTTTTAAAATAACACAGCATAGATAATAACAGATTTAACCACGTTGCAGAGTTTATTAATTATTTGGTGTAATGTTTTTATTTAAAGCGAAATATATTAATATTTTTCCTCGTGTTTAGAGCGTTTTTTAAGTAATTTTTTTAAGATAACTGACGTCTTAACATACTTTATTTCTTTGCTTCGAATTTTCAAATTAAATTGATAACTTGTAATTTCTTCTTTATTCGAATTTTCAAATTAAAATAATTTAAATTTTTAATATTTCAAATTACAATATTTAAAATTTTTAATATTTCAAACTAAAATATTTAAAATTTTTAATATTTTATATTAAAATATTTCAAACTAAAATATTTCAAATTAAAATATTTAAAATTTTTAATATTTCAAATTAAAATATTATAAAACCTTTAATATTTAAAATTATAATATTATAAAATTTTTAATATTTCAAATTAAAATATTTTAAATTCCAATATTTTCGAGACTTGTCTATTTGAAATTAAAATATTAGAATATCTTTCGATAATAAATGTTCGAAGGGCTTCGAGAAAATTTTAAAATGGTGTATTATTATTATCTTAAAGCTACTCGATGTACTTTGTATCACTTTACTCGAGATTAAAGTATTTAAATATCTTTCGAGATATTTTTAGTAATTCTAGAAATTTTTGAAACAGTATATTGTCTGAAAGCTATCTGATATGCTTCGTTCTTCTATTTGAAACGAAAATATCTGAATTTGCTTTTTTTTTAATGCATCTACGTCTAGCGCTTTTGGCAATTTCTAAACCAACAAGATGCATTGTTTAGCATTTTGTTTGCGACGTACACTTTCGTTTTGTAAAATTATTTCAGAATGGTGATGTGTACGTCTCCACTGAAATTTTTCATAAATTTCTTGAAAAAGAACGAAAAACACCGACGTGCACCGGTAGCTGTGGAAAATCGTCGACGAACGGTATATGTCAGCGATCGCGATGCGAGACCAAGTGCTCGAACACGGCCTTCCAGACGTTTCTCCGGCCTTTCTAAAGCGACCTCGAGAGAAATGCGCCACCGAGAAGAGAAGCCGGAATCCTCCTTTCGATCCGACCAACTCGGATCTTTTAATACTCTGACACGCCTGTCACGTACATGCCATTTTGCTCCTTTGAGCTTCCATTTCTTTTTTTTTAAACTTGTAGGATACACGTCACGTTTACGTTTAATATTATATTAAACTTCATTAATTTAATATTAATTTAATATTATTTAATATTTAATATTATATTAAACTTTATTAATTTAATAATATTTAATATTATATTAAACTTTATTAATTTAATAATATTTAATATTATATTAAACTTTATTAATTTAATAATATTTAATATTATATTAAACTTTATTAATTTAATAATATTTAATATTATATTAAACTTTATTAATTTAATAATATTTAATATTATATTAAACTTTATTAATTTAATAATATTTAATATTATATTAAACTTTATTAATTTAATATTATTTAATATTATATTAAACTTTATTAATTTAATATTTAATATTATATTAAATTTTATTAATTTAATATTATTTAATATTTAATATTATATCAAACTTTATTAATTTAACATTATTCAATATTTAATATTATATCAAACTTTATTAATTTAACATTATTCAATATTTAATATTATATCAAACATTATTAATTTAACATTATTCAATACTTAATATTATATTAAACTTTATTAATTTTATAATTTTAATATTATTTAATACTTAATATTATATTAAACTTTGTTAATTTTATAATTTTAATATTATTTAATACTTAATATTATATTAAATTTCGTTTCAATACCGATGCTCAAAAACCACATCGAGAGACGAAGACTACTTGCCAAATTTTGTTTAATAAAAAAAAGAAACATTTGTCGTAATTCCCTGTTGCTTGTCAATCAGGCGATTTCAGACGATCGTTTCTCTTTTTATTGATCTTTCGAACGCATGCCGCGTTTATACAAATCCTTAATATTATATCAACCTCTGTTTTAATATCGATATTCAAAGATCACATTGACAGGCGAAGATTGTTTATCAAATTTTATTTAAGAAAAGAAACATTTCTTGTTTCTTATTTCTCATCATTTGATGATTTTAAACTGTCCTGTTTCTCCTTTTATGATCTATCGAACGCATGCCACGTTTATGCAAATGTTTTATCAACATTGAGTTGGAGACTATGTTGATAAAAGAAGATACGACGAATATTTTATTTAATAAAGAAAGCACGTTGCATTTTGCCCCTCTTTACGAGAAATTATTCTTTCACTTATGATAAGACAGTGGAAGTTCATATAGATAAAAGAAGATATGGTAAATTTTATTTGATAAAAAAGAAACATTCCTTGCAGTTCCTTTATGTTACTTTTCAGACTGTCATTTTCCTCCATCGAATGCATCGTAAGCGTTCGTGTAAATCTTTATTATTATATTAAACTTGTAATGTTGTATACAAATGCACGACAGACAAAGGCACGACAAAATTTTAGTTAATAATAAGGAAAATCATTTCAACAAATTTATCCATGATAATAATTGATAAAATTTGTTTTTTAGTAAAGAAGAATAAAATAATAAATTTGTCCAAGTATTTGTATTACCCTCTTATTCACCGCTCAAACTCAAACATCCTAATCGTCGAGGAAGATGCTGCACCGGCGAAAGTTTCACCGTCGTGTCTCCACTTCTGAATTTTTATTTCACGGAGGTCGAAGAAAGTTGCGATTATTCAAATTGTTCGTCAAACAATCTCGCTGTCCGCTTGCCAGATGCGTCCTCGAAGATTCACTTTTCACGCGAGGTTTTCAATCTCCGTGCCGGAAAATTACGTTTCGCGAAAGTTTTGCAAGTAGACTGTGAATATTATAAAACTGAAGAAATGGGACCGGAGTAGAAATTTCTATCGCACGGATATTAAAAATATATTTTTTTCTATATTCTTGAACATTATTAGACTGTGGATTTTTATGCATTTATTTATAAAGATTTTAATTCTTTTAATATTATTATAAATTAAAATTTATACGTATGTAATA
Source organism: Frieseomelitta varia (assembly GCF_011392965.1). NCBI lineage: Eukaryota > Metazoa > Arthropoda > Insecta > Hymenoptera > Apidae > Frieseomelitta > Frieseomelitta varia. The sequence continues at coordinate 282,161 of NW_025109339.1, forward strand.
TTTTTTTAATCTTGAAGATCAACAGTTCCATTTAACTTAAAATTTTTAATAATATTAGTATTTAATTTTTTTAAATTTGCAATTTAATTTCTTCTTATAAACTATAATTAAAATTATTAATGAAATTAAATATGATAAATATAGATAAAAATATATTGAGTTTTTCAGTAAAATATCCAAAATATAGTGCTTTCTATAACATATAGAACATTATAAAACAATCTGCTATCGATTTAATCACTTGATTATTCAACATAGTTTAAATTCTAAAACTTAGATTCTGATAGAATCATAATTTTCGATTGTAAATTTAATTATGAAACTATTTAATAAATTATAAAACTGCTGAATTATAGCAGAATTATAAAATTAAATTATAACAGAATTACAAAATTCTATAAAATTTTATAAAATTGTAAAATTGGTTATTCAACATAGGTTAAATTCTAAACTCTTAGATTCTGATAGAATCATAATTTTCGATTGTAAATTTAATTATGAAACTATTTAATAAATTATAAAACTGCTGAATTATAGCAGAATTATAAAATTAAATTAGAACAGAATTGTAAAATTGATTATTCAACATAGTTTAAATTCTAAAACTTAGATTCTGATAGAATCATAATCTTCGATTGTAAATTTAATTATGAAACTATTTCATATATTATAAAATTGCTGAATTATAAAATTAAATTACAATAGAATTATAAAATTATTTATGATTATAGAATTATAAAATCATTATAATTCTAAAAATAATTCTAAAAATCATCAACATACTCTAATTCAATTTGTACTGTTTTAATATCTAAACAGAGTATTTATCTGTTTAACGCGCAGATATCACTCGCGAGATTTCAATCAATATCGAATCTTAATATTTCTCTTTGAATTTTCCCGAACACACGTACTGAGAAGAACGATCGAGAAGGACATTGCTCTGAATTCTGTTCGCGCCCATGAACGATTCGTTAAAGGTTGATTTATGCACGGATTCCGAGGGCGCGGAGTGGCGAAAGTTCCCCGCACGCTAAGCTCTGTCCACTTCTTGCAAATTCATCTTGCTCGCTGGATACCAGAGGAAAGTTAGAAAACGCCGCTCGTGGGAAATCGCGAACGAACGAGGAACGTTCAAGAACGTATAGAAATCGCATACAGAGCTACGCCTGGAGAGAAACAATCCGCCCGGATGCAATAACCTGACCTTTTCCATCGGCATTGCCTTCGCGTTCCTTTTTAGAGTACCTATGTGGCACACAACATTGAAGTATCTGCCTCCGCACGTTCTGTTTAACAGCCCTTAAGACAGCATTCTAGTGTGAACTTTTGAAAAAAATCGATTTTTTTTTTGCATATTCTTAAAGGACATAGTTTCAAAAATAAATTTGCATATTCTTAAAGGACATAGTTTCAAAAATAAATCTCTGCAACCTTACATGTGAACTCCCAAAAAGAAATTATAGAATAACTAACATTGTTACCGCAATACTAAACTTTAGAGGCATTTTTCTGGAAACTATGTTTTTCAGAACGGTGTCCACGATATCTCAAAATCTGCTTGACCAATTGGCTCAAAATTTTAAGTACACATTTAGTACATGTGTGACTATAATCCCTACCAGAATCAATCAAGAAATTTTATTTTTTATATTTTTTCAGGCTTCCGAAGTTTGACGAAAACATGCAAAAATCGATAATCGAACTTCAAAGTATCGCCACTTTTTTAAATTTTACAATAAATAGCAAAAGCGATTTTTTTTCTCTATCACGACGAGCATAAACGCTTAAGGGAGTTAAATTACAAAGCGGTGTGTAGATGACTCGAGTAAAAATGTAAGTTAATTGGATTTATTCTCTTATTTCATAATCGAGAGCAACTGGGTTTTCTAGGATCACTGCGTTTCGCGAGTTTAAAAATCTTTGTTCCTTCGTTGAATGTGGAATATACTAACAAAGGATCGAGAGCAAATAAAATTAATTCAAATGAATAATAACAAAAGTTAATGAGCGTGATAAATTTCTGAAAAATTATTGAACAAAGAGCTTCAAAATAAAAATTGCCACGTTTATCTTAAATAAACGAGATATGGAATTTGAAGATGGATTAGAAAAGATACTAAAATGGTATATTAATATTTAATGATATATATAATGCTTATTGTAGCATCAAACAAATAAATAATTATTGGCCGAGTTTTTACGGATAGTTAACCGAATAAATTATAGGGCACATTAACTTGATTATTCTCCACTTTAAAAATTAATTGCTTTGCATTATGAATTTGAAACTTCCTGCAATGTATCCTTTATGGCTCATGCGCAACTACTACAAAAGTACTACTACGTTATATGGGATTAATCAGCTAAAGCTTTGAAGTGAAATTTAAACTAAGAGATAATTATCAAACAATCAGTTTAATTTAACTTTAACTTCAATTGATTCAAGTTGCAAAATGACAATTTTAAACCAGGTCGATTTTATCCTACATTAGAATTATCGTTAAATTTTAGAAATCATTATTTCAGATATTTAACGTTAGAACTACCGACATAAAATTTTCATCAGAAATATCGAAATAAAAAGAAAAAAAAAAAAAAAACAGTAGAAAAACTCGATAATAAAATAGAGTACAGAAGCTTTTATTTATTTTATGAAAAATCACGCAGATCTCTAAAAATACACTGTTTCACATTTATAAAATTTTGATACAAAAACTATGAATTGATCTCATTTTGACTATTTTAGTGTCGAACAATCTGAATTCCAAGAAATTAAAAATTAAATTCTAAGAAATCTACTAAAATTCTAAATTTTAAATTTTAAATTCTAAGAAATCTACTGAAATTCTAAATTTTTAATTTAAAATTCTAAGAAATCTACTGAAATTCTAAATTTTTAATTTAAAATTCTAAGAAATCTATTAAAATTCTAAATTTTTAATTTAAAATTCTAAGAAATCTACTAAAATTTTAAAATTTAAAATTCTAAGAAATCTACTAAAATTCTAAATTTTAAATTTTAAATTCTAAGAAATCTACTAAAATTCTAAATTTTAAATTTTAAATTCTAAGAAATCTATTAAAACTCTAAATTTTAAATTTTTAATTCTAAGAAATCTACTAAAATTCTAAATTTTAAATTTTTAATTCTAAGAAATCTACTAAAATTCTAAGCTTAAAAATCTAAGAAATCTACAGAGTAGCAACAAAAAAAAAAAAAAAAGAAAAAAATGTATGCAAGATGAAGCAAGTTTCTGTTTCAAGTCATCTTGAGACAGAAATATGAAATTCCGTTGTAACAAAATCGCGAGGCATTTGTATATCTCGTCGAGAAACTGCCGGTGAACTCCGTGTGAATTCCGAGTTTCACTTATAATTAGTTTAGTTGATCCGTGCCGGGCTGTGAGGCAACGATTATCGCTGGAAAAAACGTCTATGCAAAATGGATGCAAGCGGGCACATCCGGTATTACCGGCGCAGATGCAAGAAGAAGCGCGGGTTAATTCGATTCGACGCGGAGGTAATAAAACAGATCGGCGTGAATTTCTCATTTCTTCTGTCTTTCACTGTCGAGTGAAAAGCCGAGCAATCCGCGAAATCCGTAACACTTGCGTACGCTTGCAAAATTTTCATTTGCATAACGCGGGAGGTGGTGAAGTAATTATGTTGCTCGAGACAAAAGAGGATCTTCGTGACGTTAGCCGCGCGTTTCATCATCCTTCGTTCGCCAATTGGATCGACTTTGAACGATTTCTACGGACGTATACTCCTTCAAACAAATATATTATGAGATTTAATAATAACTATTTATATTAATTAATATTAGTATAACAAGATTTTTATGATAATTAATGATTTTTATGATATATTAATTAATATTAGTATTAAGATTTTTTCTTCGACTGATTATTAACAACTGAGAATACGAAATGTTTTCTGCTCTCTTATTCTTTTCATTCTTCATTTTAAATCAGCGTCGCCGCCATTAAACTCGTTTTTTTAAATGTTCGCGTGTAATATAAATAAATATATTAAGAGATTTGACAATAACTATTTATTTTAATTAATGTTTAACAAGATTTTTATGACAACCGATTTTTGCGTCGATTGATTATTAACCACCTGCGCTTGGCAACTGATTGCGGACCATAACGAGTGACCGAACCGTATACAATAATTTGTCCCTTTCTTTTTCTCTTGAACTCGTCGGTACGATGCCACTGGATAGAAATTATCGAGAAGTAATAAATTTATTATTTGTTTCGCCTATTTTGTTTTACTTAAATTATACTTAAAACCGAGGAAATATTACGATTTTGGGGCAAAAAATTATCGACGTGTGTGGCAAGAGGTTAACAACTGAGAATACAAAATGTTTTCTGCTTTCTTGTTCTTTTCATTTCTCATTTTAAATCAGCGTCGCCGCCATTAAACTCGTTTTTTTAATTATTCTTGTCGACATACTCCTTGAGAATTTCTCTCCCCCCTCTCTTTTCTTTTTCATTAATCAGCAAATTGGTTAAATGGGAGAATATATCATATGTATGAAATATTAACGTTACAATATTATCACAGCTGCTGATTCTAATCCTGGATTAGGATTGTGTTTTGATTTCATTTGTTCAAGTACAATAATAATCAGAATTACTGAAACTAATCATGGTAATCGTAATTAATTATTCCTGACATTATTCACGTTTATGTTTGATGTGCTTTAACCATTAATTTGTAATTTGTAATCGTTTAATGAATGATTAATTTATCTCTTATTGTTGAGCACCACAATACTATTACAATTTCTGTCGATCATAAACATTTCGTATGTAAGCAGATTATTAAATATATAGAATTGACTCAAAATATTCAGTAAGATCGTCTTTAGCACTAATTATAAGTTGAAAGTTACTGTTCATAATACTAATATTTTACTAATGTAAATAAATTCACAATAAATTTTATAACACTTATATATGTATGTATTTGCAAAATACATAGTATATAATGTATATAATTATATATAGTATAGTATAGTATAGTATAGTATAGCATAGTGTAGTATAGAGTAGTATGTATAGTATAGTATAGTATAGTATAGTGTAGTGTAGTGTATAATGTATGTATAGTATAGTGTAGTGTAGTATAATGTATGTATAGTATAGTATAGTATATATAGGCTTGTAATGTATGTAATGTATAGTATAGTATATATAGGCTTGTAATGTATGTAATGTATAGTATAGTATATATATAGTCTAGTAATGTATAGTATAGTATATATATAGTCTAGTAATGTATAGTATAGTATATAGTATGTAGTATATAGAACATAGTGCATAGTATAGCAACATATACATTAAAAAATTCCAAAAGTTCCAAATCATCTTCAGAGATGTTTATATCTTCAAAAATTTGAAACTAATCTCTTTTAACATACATATTGCATATTACATACTTTCAATATGTTCAAGATCACTGTATACTACTCTTTTCTTAAATTTACGTTCACAAGAGATCCCTTCTAATTTTCCAGATACGCTTTCAAATTATTCAATGCGTATTCGATTCACACGATTTTACATCGTACAACGGCACAGTATACAGCATTTCATACAATATTACAGCAACAAAATTGCAAAATGGCAACACGTGGCTATCACTCGTCGGCGCGAACGAGCGAACGAGCATTCTCGAATCGCGCGTTTGGCAAATGGAAGGGAAATCGTGGGATATCGATGCCGATCGAATGGAATGAAATCGATCCACAGATTATAGGCAGATATTATCCGCCGGCAAGTGCAATGATCCGACGGTGGTACGCGTTAAAAGTAAATTGGCCTCGGCTCGCTCTTACTTTCGTTTCGATCGGCGCCGATCGAACCACCGCCGTGCATTTCGACTTTCTTAGAATCGAAATTGCCCACTTCCTCTTTCTCACTTCGGCTTCCCGGCAGTGAATCGTGACACTGTGATTTCTTCGTTGTGAAACAATCTTCAGATCTTGAGCGATCTTAGATTTTTGTTTCTCTCTGCGAAAGTAGGATTTCGACGAATTTGTCGTGAAACAACGTTTCGATTTTGTCAAGTTGTTCGCCTAGTTCCTCTGCGAAGAGTGGGCTCTGACGTTTCAATGATTTAGGTGGTTGTTTTGGAGTTTAGCTTGTAATGTTTTTTTTTTTTGATGTTGAGAAATTTCTATGACATTTAGTTTAACGTCGAATTTATTGCTAATGATTGTATACTAATTGTATACAATCACTGTATGAGAATTACACAATCATTATGATGATGCTATTAGAAGAATTATATAATTGTGTAAATGTCATCAACGAGGTACCATTATGAAGATAATCGCTGTCCTTTTGATGGGAATAATTTATAAAATATTATAAAATGAACGCTAATAATATTTATGAATGAAGTTTGGTATTATTAATATTATGATGAATACTAATATTAATAGTAATACTATTTGTTACTGTTAAATAAATATGGTAGAACCGTATAAAAATTATGTATCACTACGTACAGTATTAAGTATATACTATATACTATATGGTATTGTACATATCATACTGTATACAATACGTACTGTATATACCATAGAAATCTTGTATGTACCATAGAAATATACCATACGTACTGTATATACCATAGAAATCTTGTATATACCATAGAAATATAACACGATAAATATATTACCATATATAAATTTTGACACGGTATACGTATTGCCATATGCAAATTAACATTATAATATATTATCACATACAAACTATAATGTAACGAAAAAGAATTATCGTTTCTCAGTTTCTGACTCTGATATATTATAAAATTAGAAACATCCTAATATATTATATAATAATATATTAATTACATTATAATAGATATATATATATTATATATTACATATTATATTATCTATAATAATTATCTATTATAATAGATATATATATATATTATATAACATATTATATTATATTATCTATAATAATATATTATATTATAATAGATATATATATATATATTATATTATCTATAATAATATATTATATTATTTATTAATATAATATATTATTATATATATTATATTAATATATTTATATTATAAAATTAGAAACATTTCTCTAACCATCAGCTTTCCTCAATGTCGCGAATTTTGCACAGTATAACAGAATTTATAGTATTTGCTACCTCTACTCGACACAAATAATTACACCTAACCAACGTTGACATCTGATTTGCTATTCCGTAATCCGGTAATTGCCTGGAACTTGGCGTACCTGGCATTTTTTCTCTCCCCCCTCGCCGAATGAAACGTACAGGGGAGCAGCGCGATGGTGAACTGGTCGCAAGAAAAGGCAAAGAATGTGATCCATGTTACATGAAGTCATCGTGCAGGAAACGTGCAGGATCTTGCGCGATCCCTTTAGCCGCGTACGCGAAAAACAAGTTAACGGCTATACGCGAGCATTGAAATCCAAAAGAATCCGGCCTACACGTTCGATATCTTCCTGCAGCTGTGCATTATGGAAATCTCGTTCCCTGTCTTCTACCGGCACGAACCGAATTTATCAAACGAACGAAATGAAAAACAATCTCTCTGCCCGAACAACACGGAAGAAGCCGAGAAGTTGATGCTGAGTAAGTGTTGTTATTCCGAGTCGCAAAATTTATCTACGTGATTCATTAGCTTCTATTTGTAACTCGTGTCTCTTAGAGTTTCTCGCATGATTTTTTATTTCAAATTGTTTCTAATGGAATTGAATTGACGAGATACGTTTATACGATACATTTGTAATTCCTGTTTGTTCCGACTCAGATTTTGGATGGGACTCCTTAATTTACTTCAAACTGCTTCTCAAAATTTGTAATTATTAAAATTTTGTTAGAGTTTTGTTAGAGCTATTTCTAGTCTCTAATTTTTAGAGTTTCTTTTTGGAAAGTTTTTTGGAAAACTGCGCGACTTATTTCAAACTGTTTCTAATAGAATTTACACAGGCCAACAATTAATGACGTTACAGTATGATATTTATATGATCTATTTATGATTCAAATTTTAGACAAATTTTTTAGAGCTTATTAACTATTAAATAATATTTAAATATTAATAATATAAATAATATATTTATATATTATTAATTAATATTATATGTTTATAATTAATTAATATTACTAATTACATATTTATATATTACATAGATATCTAATTATATATATTTATATATTTACAATTAATTAATATTATTTTATCAATATATTTATTAATACTTAAACTTATTTATTTAAATATTACAAATATTATTTTTTTTCCATTTCAAGAAATATTTTATATTTAATAATTGAAATAAACGTTTCCTTCCTTTTTTTATATTAAAAAAAATTTCATGCAGGTAGAGTTTTTTTTTTTTTAAATTGCGTGCCCCTAAGGGTTAAAAAAGTGATGAGGGATCTTACGGTGAGGGAAGTGTTACGTGCTTGCACGTGCGTACGTTGCGTCGCTGAATTACTTCGTTGAATTATCTCATTCGCGGCTGAAACGCGCGGGCACCGAAAGAAAAGGAACACCATCGACCGGAAAATCCAGTTTCTACGATGTTTCCTTCCCTCCTTCTCCCCCTCCTCCCATTCGCGAATCGCGATAACGCGTGATAAAACGCAACGTCCAGTGAAGCGGAAAGAAGAAACCAGGGTAGGTCTGATCCATGAATCAAAATGTCGACCCTCGCGACGGATCGACCCGTTAACCTCTTGAACTGAAATGAAATTTTTTTGTCCCAAAATTGCAATATTTTCTCCGTTTTAAATATATCTAAGTAAAACAAAATAGGCAAAACAAATAATTTACTACTTCTCGATAATTTCTATCCAGTGATATCGAGTTCGAAAAGAAAGCGACGAATTATCGTGTACGGTTCGGTCACTCGTTATGGTCCGCAATCAGTTGCCAAGCGCGAGTGGTTAATAATCAATCGAAGGAAAAATCGCTCGTCATAAAAATCCCGTTACGCATTAATTAAAAAACAAATAGTTATTGTTAAATCTCGTAACATATTTGTCTATATTACGCGCGAATATTTAAAAAAGAAACGAGTTTAATGGCGGCGACGCTGATGATTGAAATAAAAAATGAAGAGAATAAGAAAACAGAAAACATTTTGTACTCTCAGTTGTTTACCTCTTGCCACGCACGTCGAGAATTGTTTGTCCCAAAATCGTAATATTTCCTCGGTTTTAAGTATAATTTGAGTAAAACAAAATAGTCAAAACAATTAATAAATTTACTACTTCTCGATAATTTCTGTCCAGTGATATCGTACCGACGAGTTCGAAAAGAAAGCGACGAATTATCGTATACGGTTCGGTCACTCTTTATGGTCCGCAATCAGTTGCCAAGCGCGAGTGGTTAATCGTCGCGGATCGAGCTCGGTTCGATTCTCCTTCTTTTGGCGCGGAGCCAGCGCCAGAAAGAAAATCATCACTCTGAAATGATAAATTTCATTCCGGCATCATTTGTCGTTATCGTTATCCACCTCTCGCGGTTCGTTTCAATTTAGGACGTGCTCGTCTCTCGTCATGCTAGCGTCAGCCTCGAGTCACGTCGTGTCGCGCGTGTTTTGAAATGAACGTGACGCAATCGTTGCGAGGAAGATGAGCTTACTATCTCGTCGCGAGAGAGGAACGAAAATTTCATACTGAATCCCTTGCGCTGGCAATTGTGCTCGCGTTGTAGATTTAAGTCATTATTTTAGCTATAGTTCGTTCAACCCTTTGCACTCCTATGTCATGCTGGAGATCACAATACAAATTTGTTATAGAATGTCATGCTATCATGCTCACAACACGCTGACAACAGTCACGCTGACAACAGGGCGAAAGGAGGACAACAGTTTATTTTTGCGAAACATGCGAGAGACATACTTTCCTGCACGTTGGAAATTGTTTTAAAAAGTGCCACACTTTTACTTAAAAGTTAAATCTTACTACAATAATAATAATTAAAATAAATATAAAACGTTGATTTCTACCGCTGTAAATTACTTTGATTAATTTGCCTAAAAATAAATACAAGTTTACAACCAAACAACATTGAAAATAAATCGAGTGCAAAGGGTTAATTATGTAGCGTTTGCTGAGTGAAGAGGAAAAAGTATGAATGTGGTGGCATAAGTGCAACGTTCATACGAGGTGTTTTTCTTTTGAAAAAAAAAAACAGAGTTGACTGATTGAGAGTCGATTGAGTTGTGTAACATCGTCGATTAAACTGTGAAAAGGAATTAATTACGAGTCGTAAAAAAGAGTTTATCTGAGTGGTGACCGAGTATAATTTGTATATTATTAGTTATTGGCTATTATAACTATAATTGGTTATTAATTTGTATTTATTACTGTCATTAAATAAATATTACCTTATATTTGACCTCAACAATTATTACGTGGTGGATACGCGTGACGAAACCATGTTTCCACAATTTTCATTTTCATATAACTCTCTTCCTTCTCGTTAGATAATAGTAGATAGTACTTTTTTTTTTGTGATATGACAGAATATTACTACATCCGCTATCACTTTCTTCACTATCTTGTAAATTATGATTTGTCGCTTTCTATTTTTAAAATGCGCATAGAAATTATTAAGAAATAATAAATCTATTATTTATCTTTTCTGAGTTATAAATTAAAATATATCGAAAATCGAGCAAAGGTTTTTTTTTTGCAATAAACATACGTGTTTCTGTGAAAATTGTAACGTGTTTTACAGATATAATTAGACTGTGGACTTTTATGCACAAGATGTCAACAATTTTGTGATAATTAAAGAAATGTAGCTCAAGCGGAAATTTGTTTCCACTACAAGATATTTCGATATTTTACTACTGTATATCTTGTAATCCTGCAATCTTGCGATCTTTAAATTTTATAAATAAGTTAGAGAAAGGCAGTAATATTTGTAAAACCATCCGAATGATTGATCCAAATTCGTGACACGAAATCATGATTTCGAGCGCTCGAATAATCCAACAATATCTAAGTGCAATTTTATTTTTGATCGGTTTCGAGTGTTTCTTTTTTATTTCATCGTTCGAGAGCCTGTTAGGTGTTTTAATGATTCTTTAAATTTCTGTTGATACACGGTAAATTGATGATAATAAAAGTCAGTAAACATATCGCGTGTATGTGTTAATGGTTCCTGCATTCTGCAAAGTTCATGCATCACCTGCCCGAGCAATTACTTCACGGTTATAGTTTAGCCATCAAACCTCTCGATCGAGGAATACTCGACTTCAAACGCCCATTCACATTTGGTCCAATTAAGTGATTAAATGGAAAGTTCCATTAGAATTAGAAAACAAAAAAAGAAAGAAAAAAAAAGATACGAGATAAGCGAAGATAATTCGACTAATAATTGATCGATCGAGAAATTTCAAAGATCGAAAGCAATCGAATTAATTTTTGATTTAATTAAATTAAAGTTATTCAATTGATTAAATATTATATTTTAATAATAAAAATTTTTAAAGGATTAAAATATTTTTAAATTTTTAATTATATTAAAATAATTAAAATTTTAAAATTATTTAATTTATTAAATTAAAATTAAATTAAATGGAAAATTTCACGACGATTTGATGGAATGAAAAAGACAGAGGGGAATTAGAAAGATTCGAAATAGGCGCGGACAGTTCGACGGATTTTTCTACGAAGAACAGAATCGAACGACAGAATAGAACAGAAATTCTTTCATCGAAAAATAGATTTATCGGGAAATGCTCGACTTCGTAATTAAATGGAAAATTCCATTATGATTTGACGGAATGAAAAAAAAAAAAAAAAAAATGGAAGAAAGTGAGGACAATCTGGTGAATTCTTCGTTCAAAAAAATAGAATCTTCGTCGAGAAATGCTATCAACTTCAAAGATCCATCTAAATACATTCGATTTAATTAACCAATTAAATTGAAAATTTACGACTTGACAGAATGAAAAAGAAAAAAAAGAAAAGAAATGAAGAGATTAAAATGACTCGAGGTAATTTGGCGAATTCTTCGCCGAGGAATAGATCGATTGAGGATAATCGATAGGCACATCACGATACCTTCGTTTCTTCTTAACAATCCATTTATTTAACGAGCAGTCAGGTGAAAGTCCGTGGCGCAGTGACTCACGGCATTCGAACGCTTATCACAGGGAATATTTACGTACAAATTATGCGCGTTGCAAAGTCTTGAAATTTCTTTTTTAACGAAAGTTTCATTTCAATGAAATTGATTAATACTGCTATAATTACATGATCGCATTAATAAAACGAGAACGTAGGATTTTATTTAAAAAAAGTTCGTACGAATCATTAGCGAGAATGATTCACAACTTAATTGGTTGTTAACATTGTTAACATCTCGAGAATGAAAATTAAATCACGATGAAACATTCACGTAATCGAATTTCAGTCGTAAAATGTTACTTGCGAGGTAACGAGGTCCTCTGCATAATAAAATATTTTCTATAATAGAAAGTAGACAATCTCTCATCCGTGCTTTCTTCCTTCATTTCGACCGACGACTGTCTTGCTAATTGTTTGAGAATCCGATCTTGCAATTAGACAAGTTACGAACCATTGTCTACAAGGTATGCCACACGTTTCCCACCGATCACCTATTTAATAAGTGGAATGCACGAAGATTCGAGCATCGATGTAGCTCAAATTTGAAATGCAATTGGTACATATACAGACAAACGTATAACGACATACCAAATGCATAATAAACGCGGAGGAGAATTAATAATTTGTGATAACGTGACAGACGCTACGAAACTATACTGCTCACAAAAATTAGGGGATACTTGCATTCGATTTCTTTTTATTAAACAAGAACATCAGAAAGGTAAAGTCAAATGCTTCTTTTTTTTTTTCCTTTTAATTAATTTTAATTTCCGCGTATTTAGCGCAAGTACGTGCAGATTTCTTCATTACCGGTTTCCTAATACGTTCTCCAGGAAGTGGACATTTAAACGAAATGCCGCGAAAGAAAAAAAAGACGAACGCTTGAACGGGTCTAAGTTTCGAAATTACTCGCACGGCCTACAGAACGAGGTATGCGAGATATGCGCCAACGTTTTCCAACGAGTTTAACGCAAGGTTATGTTTTGAAAAGGGGAAAGTTCCCGCTTCGAGTCGCGCAGTCGGTAATGTTGAATTACCGCGCGAAAGTATGCGTACATTTACATGCGCATTTCGCAAGATAATATTTTCATTACGAAGTTACAATCATTTCGGCATCGCTATAGTTACGTACACTTGTAATTCCAGGAGTTAGTCTGCATTTGATGGCGAAATGTTGTCGAAAGAATTACCTAAAATATCCTTTTGCAGATGCTCGTCTTCAAATATTTCATATTTTCACAAAAAATAAAAAGAAAAACCTCTCACACGTCAGTATCTTTTTGACTGTCGAATTTCTGTACAACTTGTATTGTTACTGTGTAACTTGTCATTCGAAAAATTGCTGCACGTTACTTTTGTACGTGGTAAACGATTTATGGAAATCGTTTATATTCACAAAAATATTTTAAGAAAACAGTAAGTGTGACGACACTTTCTTCTGCTTCTTATAAATAAATATTAATACTATCTTTGTATGAAGTCTGACAACGATTAATTTAAATTAAATAGGATTAGGTAGAGAAACGTAGAAAAAAAAAAAGGTAGGAAAAATGTATAATTATATAGACGAAAAGACATTTATAATTTTGAACGAAGAGAAAATAAGTACAATTTTCTACGATAATTTTAAAGCAAAATTCATACTGAACGAATTTTATATACCGAGGAGAATTTTTTAAGCCAACTCCTTTTCCAAGGATTGTTAAAACCGAAAATAAATAAATATATTTAATATCATTAAAAGTGAATTTATGTTGAATGATACATTTATATTGAAATTGTATAAAAAAATAATTAAATATTAAAGATCGTACGTGCAACAATATAGCGTTCAAATTCCATTTCTATTAAACAATTAATTATGTCATTGTTTCGCAAAGCGATATTGCGAAATAATGTTGATAAAAATTACAAGAATCTATAAACTTGTGCTACTGTTTAAAAAGATGAGGATTTAATTGAATAATTAATATAACTAACATGACGTAACAGAATCTGTTCTCAATGCTCTAGTTATTATCGTGCTTCATTATCAACAAACGTCTAAACAACATATTAATCGCCATCTGTCAAAAAAATATTTTGACTGAAATTTTAATACCAATTCATTTTAGTTAGAATATATTTGCATTTTTATTCGCTGTTATATCAGAGATTTATATTCTTATATTTTTATTTATGTATTTATCCTCATATTAATAAAGTATTCTTACAAAAATTCTATTCACGCTCACCGAGTATATTTTAATGCTACTTCACTTTAATTAGAATATATTTACATTTTTACGTCAGAGATTTATATACTGTCAATTACTCTAATATTTAATATTACTTTAATATTTCTATTTACATATTTATCCTCATATCAATAAACTATCCTTAATTTTGTAATAAATTTACTGTTGCGTCTCTGCGAAGACCATTGGAAACAGATTAAGTATAATAAACAACGCGACGGCGATAAAAACAGTTTTTATCACCGTTTCATCATGGAACATAATAGTACGATGCACTTTGTCAATAGATTGCACAAATGTACTTCAAACGCGTTGCAACAGCAGTCATAAGCAACGCAAGGAAAAAGCGTGCAAATGATGTAACGAACCGAATGCTATACTAAATTCTCGGCTCGTAGGAAGAAAAATATTCAGAAAGTCTCTCTCTCTCTCTCTCTCTCTAAATTTTCAAATTTCGAAGGAAGTTTACCGTACAAGTTCACTAATAGCTCGTTTAAAACTCCATTGATGTAAATAAAATTTAAAGAAAGATATAAAGAGACAGAGGATTTCGAAAGATTCGTTTTCACGCACAGGAGAGTCACTTTCATTCGTTTGAAGATTTCAGACACGATCGGTTTTAATTAACGCGTTATGCGATAGGTTTCACCTATTGAATTTACTGTACGGTCAGCCGCGCGATCGCAAATTAATTTGTTTGGTTAATGGCAATCGCGGAAGCGACCCACGTTGCGAAAACCTCACTCCGGGGATATTTTTGCGAACGCGAATCACGTCCGCCGTTGTAATTCATCGGGCAACGGAATGCGCTAATTACGTTCGGTAGAAAGTCACGGTTAATCGAGAATCTCTGTGAGATTTTCTTCGCATTGTATCGTTAAATCCGTCGAAGATTTTTAAATGAAACGTTATACAATTAGGCAATGTAATTAACATAATACTACCTATGGCAAAAAAGTTTTCGATTAAATACAAGAACTTGGACGTATAAAAAAAAAACATGGAAATTCTTCGTGCGCGAGAATCTGATTAAAATCGCTGATTCTAGTTTTCTATGTATTCAATATAAATGTTAAAACAAAATTTCATATCTGAAAGATTTCATTGCTCTTAAATAGTTATTATAATAATATAATATTACTATAATATACTATGTTATATATTATATATTATAGTATTATTATAATATAATATTACTATAATATTCTTAAATAATTATTATAGTAATATAGTACTATTACATGTGTAGTATTATTATAATATAATATTATAATACATATTATTATAATATAATATTATAATACGTATATAATATTATAGTACGTTATATTACAGTATTATTATAATACATTATTACTATAATATACTATGTTATATTACAGTATTATTATAATATAATATTACTATAATATACTTCGTTATATTACAGTATTATTGTAATATAATATTACTATAATATACTATGTTATATCACAGTATTATTATAATAAAATATTACTATAATATACTATGTTATAATACAGTATTATTATAATGTAATATTACTATATTATACTATATTATATTATAGTATTATTATAATAATATAATACTATAATATTCTTAAATAATTATTATAGTAATATAGTATTATTATATTGTACAGTATTATTATAATATTACTATAATATACTATGTTATATTACAGTATTATTATAATGCAATATTACTATAATATACTATACTATATTATAGTATTATTATAATAATATAATACTATAATATTCTTGAATAATTATTATAGTAATATAGTATTATTATATTGTATATTAATATTATATAATATAACATTATTATAATATATTATAATATCCTTAAATAATTATTATATTATTATATTATATTATATTATAATAAAAGAATTATTATATTATATTATTATCATATTATCTATCCTATAACTTGTGAACACTTCTTTTTATTCTTTTAGCCTGTATACTCTCAAACGAAAAATGACGATCATACTGCGAGTTCAACGTTTGAAAAATCACCCACGGAGAAACAATGATCGATCGAGAAAATGTTCGACGCGACATGTATGTGTGTACATACGTGTTTGTCAATGTGCGTCAAGACGCGTGCGTCCGACGCTTACAGGAAGTTCCATCTTAATGGAAACCTACGGTGCTTTGCCTCCTACCCTCAGTTTCAGCAACAACAATCGCGCGCCATTTCCATAAAGTCGCCGGCGATCGGTGCTCGTTTTGCTCGAGAGGCAAAACGACGTTCATATTTACAAGATGAGATCAGGCTGTTTTCCTGCTCGGCCAAGGCGATCTAGTCGTTTTTAGCGTGGACGGGGCGGGAAGAAGCGAGGTGAGGTCGAGACTCGGCCTCGTGCGGAAACATTTTCAACAGAGAAGGGGAAGGGAGAGACGGGGAGAGCCAACATCTCTTCTCGTTCTCGTGTGTCGTGCTCTCAAACTCATAAAAGCAAAATAACCGAAACCTGGTCACCTGATTTAATTTGAAACGATGCAAGAAGCAAGACTGCTGCTCTGCTGCTGAGAGTTAGCAGAGGTTAGGGTTGTAACCCTACGCGTGGACTCGGATGCAACTGTTGTGTAATACTTCGCGAGAGTGCGAGATTGGAGACGTGTGACGAATGAGTTGACAAATGTATTTAGTCGCTAATAACTTTCGGATAACTGTTGGAGATCAATGTTGAAACCTGGGGAGGGTCGAGGTTTAAATAAAAATTTTAATCACGTGATATTGTATTAATAGGATGTCCTGTGTTATATTTAAATGTCAAAATTTTGGAAGCGTACGGGAAGGATCGATAAACTAAGGAGAAAAGTTTTTTGGACATTCGCTCGTTTTTACTTTCCATTTTTAGAAAAAATCGCGAAAAAACAGAAACAAAAAGTTTTCAATTTTCTTACATATTTAATATGTTTGTTCGATTCGCTAATCAACTCGAGAGACCAAACTGTGACCGTAGTGCATCAAACATTATCAGAACAATGTCTAGTTACAATGTTCGATGTAATAATCTCTTCATTAAATAGATGATAAAGATGATAATATATGACGTGAATGACAAAATACCTGATAAATAACGTCACACATAAGTGTGAATAAATAAGTGGAAAAAACGAAAATCTTTTTGTTTTTTTTCTCGCGATTTTCTCCAAAATGCAAATCTCTACACGACTTCTTTTTTTCTTTTTATCTTGTCAATCCTCTACACTCGAAGTTTTAACATTTAAATATCTAAGAGTATTAACATTTAAATACATAATTTAAGAGTTTCAACATTTAAATACCTAAGAGAATTTATCTAAAATCGTACATATAAATTGTTCCAAAAATTATAGTTCTGATATACCAAAAAATGAGTAGTTTTAATGTACCAAAAAAAAATGAGACATAACAAACTCTATTTTACACTACAAAGAGTTAATAATTAGAAGCAATCGTATACAATTTGCTTGTTTAAATAATTTATTTATTCAAAGTGGTAAGAGTTCGGAGTAAACTTTCTGCCTCAAAGATATCAAACATTCTCAAACATTCTTAAACGTAAGAATTGTCAATGCTTATAAAGAAAATTTGATATTAGTTTATACTTCCAGTTATTTTGTGTATTTCATATATTCTATAATTATATATTTTATATAAATATATATATGTAATTATATATTTTATATAATTATAGATATGTAATTATATATTTTATATAATTATATACATATAATATATTTTTATATAATCTGTACACTTGTTTGTTGCTTGATATTACGTAACAATGTAAAACAAGCTCGCAGCTGGAAAACGAACCAGGTGTACAACTGTATAAAACAGCACGTAATGGTAATTGAAACGCTGTAGAGAGACGTTTCCGAGATTTCACCGGGAAATTATTTGGTCGTTGACCCAAAAGAAATGAAATAGAAATACGCGTGTGTCGTTGAACCTCCGCGAAAGAATTATGTCGTGTGTTTCTCTGTCGGAGATAAACCCGATATCCAGATAATCTTACGAATATCGATAATTTCTCTTCCTCCTCGAAAGATTTGCAACGAAATTGGTCAAATTTTACGCGAGAGACATCTCTTTTAATCGCATCCGCGTCAAGCAAATTAATCACGCGAATAAATTAACAATAAAACTGTGCTTCTTCTCTGAAAGAGTCGAATTATCATATTATGGAGTCTTCAGAAATTCTTCACGGTTTTTTTAACTCTGAAGAGTTTCTATTTGAAATTTTCGTTGGTCATCGGCGAATAGAAAATTTTATAAATTTTATAAAATTATCATCACATCACCTTGAAAAAACAAGAATCTCGATCGAACGTATGTAAATGCCAAAAATATTGTTCTGACGTCGACGCAACGTGGAACGAAAAGAAAAAAAAAAAGAAAAAGAAATTAATGTTTCTATAAAATCACTGCGCGATCCTTCCAGATGGTAAACCACCTGACGTAATTTATTCTTTGCTACTCAGTATTCTTAATTTAGTTTTTATCCTATCCTCGAAGTTTTGCAAGACATCAGTCATTCTGAATCCTCGCAGACTTAAATTCCTGCATTAATTTTATGTATTGTATCACGTCGATAGAAGCACGAAGAAGTACTTGTTTGCATTTTGTTAAATTTGGAGATGTCACGAGCTGAGAAAGATTCATAACGAATGAAACACATTTACTATTACAGCAAATAATGTTTTAGTATTTAGTGACAATAAGTCACAAGTCAGAATCCAGCAGAAGGATTTCGTTAATTTGATAATTTGCAGATTTCAGATTTTACCGAACTTTGCATTCAAAAGTCCTCTAATTTGTCCTCAATATTTCAAGATACTTTAATTTTTAGTTTTCTCTAATAGTTTAGTATTTGTGACAATAAGTCACAAGTCAGAATCCAGCAGAAGGATTTCGTTAATTTGATAATTTGCAGATTTCAGATTTTACCGAACTTTGCATTCAAAGTCCTCTAATTTGTCCTCAATATTTCAAGATTCTTTAATTTTTAGTTTTCTCTAATAGTTTAGTATTTGTGACAATAAGTCACAAGTCAGAATCCAGCAGAAGGATTTCGTTAATTTGATAATTTGCAGATTTCAGATTTTACTAAACATTGCATTCAAAGTCTTCTAATTTGTCCTCAATATTTCAAGATTCTTTAATTCCTAGTTTTCTCTGATTCTCTTTAACTTTTGATTCAACTTTATATCTTTTCGATCTTCTCACTTTCCGAGTCATTTGCTGAATTGAAAAAAAGGCCTGAAACCATGAAAGCCGTCCAAACCTAATGGAAAGACTTTCGACATCAAACACCGCGGACACTGACATTTAAATAACAAATAACAGTTGCAGAAGTCGCAAACCGATGGAAGGGACGCGACGCGAGAGGAAAGAAAGCGCATTCTTCGAGGCAGCCACCGGTGGCAATTCCAGTAAAACACGTCTAACGGAGCTCGACACCCACTTCGTTTTGCTTCCTACACGCGAATGGAAGCTGGAGGATGCGCCGACACGGAGGATGCCGATGACGGAAGAGAGAAGTCATCGATCTTCCGCCCGTAAACACGGTCGCGATCGCTCGACTCGAGAAAAGAAACGTTGCGAGACAGCCTATGCGAAATGGTTGCGAAAGAACACCATCGCGTTTATGCAACAGCTCAAGGACCGTGCGACGCGACATTCTTTCGCTTTATCGACCACGACCAGCAACGATCCTCCTCCTCCTCCTCGCTGGTCCGATGATTATACGTTCGAGCTGATCGTCGTTGACCATCGTAATTTAAAACGGCGTATCAAGGTCCTTAAAAGCATTGTAGTTCCTCTCCAACGAGCATCTAGCATCGAGATAACGAACCATTATTTTCCTTGCAGCGCGTCGTTTCCGCGGGTATTTTCGAGAATAGATCCGATCGCGCGACACGAGACACGATTTTGGTACCGTTTATCGTCCCACTTGTGAAATGAATTTTACTTTATTTCACGGCGCGCGATCCTCGATAAATCGTGAAGGCACCCCGGTGAATTTTCAGACGGTTAACCTCTTGCGCTGGAACAACGTGCGTCGAGAATTTTTTCTTCCAAAATTGCAGTATTTTCTCAGTTTTAAGTATATCCAAATGTAACACAGGCGAAACAAATGATAAGTTTACTGTTTCTCAATAATTTCTATCCATCATACCGACGAGTTTGAAAAGGAAGCGACAAATTATCGTATATGGTTCGGTCACTCGTTATGGTCCGCAATCAGTTGCCAAGCGAGTGGTTAATTGTGATATTATTATCTGGTGTTTACACATTTATTTACTATTTAATATTTACACATTAGTAATTGCTAGTATTTACTATTTAGTATTTACGGTATTTTAACCCGTTCATTTTTCCTCGCACAACATATTTTGCACATTAATCTCTTGCGCTGAAACGTCGAGAATTTTTTCTCCCAAAATTGCGACATTTTCTCAGTTTTAAGTATATTCAAATCTAGCTCAGGCGAAACAATTATAAGTTTATTATTTCTCAATAATTTCTATCCATCATACCGACGAGTTTGAAAAGAAAGCGACAAATTATCGTATATGGTTCGGTCACTCGTTATGGTCCGCAATTAGTTGCCAAGCGAGTAGTTAATTGTGATATTATTTTCTAGTCTTTACACATTTATTTACTATTTAATATTTACACATTAGTAATTGCTAGTATTTACTATTTAGTATTTACGGTATTTTAACCCATTCATTTTTCCTCGCGCAACATATTTTGCACATTAATCTCTTGCGCTGAAACGTCGAGAATTTTTTCTTCCAAAATTGCGACATTTTCTCAGTTTTAAGTATATTCAAATCTAGCTCAGGCGAAACAATTATAAGTTTATTATTTCTCAATAATTTCTATCCATCATACCGACGAGTTTGAAAAGAAAGCGACAAATTATTGTATACAGTTCGGTCACTCGTTATGGTCCGCGAACCAGTTGCCAGCGCAAGGGATTAACTAGGTCGTCCCTTGATCGAAAACTAATTAATCCATTTGCATCCATAGCGTGTACATACGCTCAGTTTTTGTGATTCTTATCACCTGAATCAATTTTCTGGTTATTGTTACCAAAGTTGCATTCTTGGATGATATTGTGAGTTCGTGTGAACATAGTAGCATAGTATATATCATAGAAGTTGATGATACATAATTTCAATCTTCCGAAAAATTTCCTTCACCATTTTATAAATTTTCGATAATAATACTGACACAATAATAATTCGACGAATGTATTCGATGATAATGAGTGTCGACTGCCTCTATCCTCAAGAATTTTTTTCTTTCAAAATTTTATTATTCCTCCTTACGTCGTTATATCGTGTTATATCATACAATCTACGTTCATTATAATTATTAGCAATTATAGAAAAAATTTTATAATTTTACCTCAGCTGAATTTAAGTATGACGTCCACTTGCAGGGGACAATCGAGTGCTAGAGGCGAGAAATTAACTAACAGGTGAAAAACAACGCGAAGCAAAAGGAGCGTTATAATGCAAAGTGTAACAGCAGGTAGAGCCGGCAGAAAAAAATTCGACCCGATAACCGCGGGAATATCAATGAGTCGGTCGCATTCTCCGATTACAAATAGTCGTTGTTGCGACATGGTGAACAGGGTGAACGTAATTCGGGTTTGCTCGTTCGCGACGCGACTGTTGAAATAAACGAGCAACCGGACTGCTGTTCGCCAGGGGAGAACATCAGAGGCTGGTAATGAATGGCGGCTATTAGTGTCCGGTGCACGCTCGAAAATTGCTGGTGCTAACTTTATCACCGCGGTCAGTGAAACTGTTGATTATTGTCGGTTTAAACGTTATTGGACCGTGCTGCAACAAATCATTGGAACACGCATCGATTGCCCGAAAGTCCGAGTTTCGCGCGATTGCCCATTTTTTTTTTTTTTTTTTCACGCACTGGCTGCGTCCAATTTAAACTTTCCACGGTATAAAATTGGGAAATACAAGGCCCAATTTTTTTCTCTTCATTTTGTCCTTGACATCGCGGTAAATACTAACAACAATTATATATATAATATAATTATATATAAATACTATTTAATATGATTATATTAAATACTAACATCGCGATAGATGCTAAGAACAATTATATATATAATATATATAATAATTATATGTTATATATATAAATATTATAAATTACTAAATAATAATATTATAATATAATATAATATATAATATATAAATATTAATATATATATAATATAAAAAAGTATAATAATAATATATAAATATTAATATATGTATTATAATTTATAAATATTATAAACTACTAAATATATAAATATAAGAAAAATTATATATATAATAATTATATATACAATATAATTATATATAAATACTATAATTATACTATATATATAAATACTAAGAACAATTATATATACAATAGAATTATATAAAAAATATATAAAAGAACAATTATATATATAATACCAAAAATAATTAATATTTGTAAAAGTAAATTATATTTGAGCAATTATATTGGTAAAGTATTTTCGGTATTATTATATATTTCACGTGGTTTTTTCAGTTTTATTGTTGCATCACGCGATGTATAGAACATTATTTGAGTGATTGATTTATCACCTTCAAATCTTCTACGATCATAGCACATCTGCTTATGGACAAGTGTCACAGATCTGGGAAGATCCTATAGGTGTTATGAATGAATGATATTTTCCTTCTTTATATTATGTGATAAAACTAAATAATTACAAGAATACTGAATATCACATTGAGAAACAAAATGGTTGTTATAATTAAAACCGAAGGTTACTATTGGTCAATTCCATACACTGGTCTCAAATATAGAAACCAGCAGATTGCGCGAGAAAAGAGTGCAAAGACGTACGAAAATCTGAATCAACAGCCATTACTCTAGTAACATATTCTAAACGAACATTGTGAAAAAAAAACTGTTCGATACAAAAATCATTTTAAAATTAGCAAACAGTTTTAATCGTTCTCCTTTCATTTCGTTAGATCTCCAATTTTGATCTATCGTGAGAAACTGAGTGTCGAAATCTAACTTTATCAGTGTCGTTTCCTGTCCTAAATGACGTAATCGATCACAAGCGACGCTCGAAGGAATTTAACAAAAGATGGAAGGCATACGCATATGAATTTCGTAACAGCAATGAAGACGCGTTAATTTCTGATAAATTTGAAATTGAAATGCGACACACAGGTTGCTGCATCCCACGATCGTGGATATTTCGCGTGTCATCGACTCCTATACTCACGAATAATGCCAATCGGCACTGTCCTCCTTACGACTTACCGTTCGTTTCGAAGTGGGTGTTGCGCATTGTCAAGATTTGCAATGCGACGCGGCATGAATTTGAAACTGCGCAACTTGTCAATTGCGGCGATTATTCCGATGGCTATTCGGCCACGTAGCACGGTAACACATCGTTATACTGACATGATTTTTGTAACGTTACTTAACACGATTTGGGCAACTCGCGGAGAACTTTCTGCCTTTACTATTAAATTGCACAAGTAACTGATAATTAAATACAGATAATTAAATTGCACAAATAACTGACGATTCATTAAGGAATTCCTACGTCTAATAATTCAACGCTTTCAAAGTTCAATCATCACAAAGTGTAAGAGCATTCTCAATAATTGCAAATATATGTTTTATTTACGTTGTAACATATTTCATGTTACTGATGGGAGCAATAAAATTAATCAATAAATTATAGAAAATATCACACGAGCATTATTACACGAAATTAGAAGAACAGAAACATGATAAATATTTTATATACGTAGAAAAAGTATTTCCACGAGTCATCGGTTTATCCATCCATCAGTATGTCTCTGTGCAAACGTCATCAATGGAAACCGACGAGCAAAGTGTATAGGCACTCCGTGTATAAATGCGACTAATGAATGGAAAAAAAGCAATGGAAGTTATGGTGTCGCGACCTCGTTTATGCGGCCCCGTTCGTTCTCCATACGAGAACACTTGCAGGCATTTTTCGTCCTTCCGTCAAACAAATTACCACTGAGGAATGCAGGTACCCTTGCATCTTAAGAGTAACGAGTTTACCGAACCGGTAGCAAGCTTGGCATTGTAAACGAGAATCGAGCATAAATTTAAATCGCGAAAAAAATGTGGAAGGCGCAGTGACTCACGAAAGTATTCGAACAATCATAATAGATTTCAACAATATTGCGTTGGATGATCACCAATCTGAATATCCATGTAGCAATTGTAAGATGTTTTTTATCTCGAACATTAAGTAAAAAAGTATATTTTAAATGTAATAAGTAAAATGTAAGTACATAAATGTCGCTTAGTCACGCTAAACATTGAAATTCATTAATATATAATTGATTATTTAAAAGTTTTTACGAACATCTGCATCAAATACCTTGTAATAAGTAATGCTACATTTCAGATCAAACTTTACCACTACAATCGTGATAATGAAATTTTAAAATGTTCCATGCATTATATATATCCTAAGTAAGATAAATAAGACTCGCAGGTTCAAAACCAAAACAAAAACCAAAGAGACAGTGATATAGTGTAGATATATACAGAGAAAGGGGCTGATTAATTAGATTTATAGATTTATAGAAAAATAGTATAACGTAGTTTAAGTCAATTTAGTAAGTAGTACAACTTGGTGTGATGTATACAACAAAAAGAAAGTTCTAAGCCAGAAGGCGAGGATTATGTCTAACAAATAAAATAAATGTATATCCTACGTATGTATGCATCTATCAAAATGTCTGCAAGTGTTTGAATACTTTCATGAGCCTATGCACGATTAAACTAATAATCTCCAATGCGACAATATACATATATCATATAATCGCGAATTCGACCCGTGAAATATCGAGCGATAAGATATGCCGGATAGGCATTCTGTGGTGGAACGCCGGTATTCCTTTCACTAAAGTGGTTCTCAAAGATGAAAATGTGCCTGTAGCCTGGCCTGATCGTTGGAGAACGATACTTTACACGGTCGAGACCTCTGGTGATATACTTCTATCGTGACGCAATACACCTGCTATGTACATGTCTCGGGGGGGAACACATGAAATGTAAGCGATAGTGTAAACTACAAGGAGCAGACTTACCGTGCAGGTGTCGCCGCTTTTGTTCGAGAATGATCTCTCCCAGATAGCAGACATTACTCCTCACGAAGGATACACCAATTTCGTTCACGGTCTTCATGTTCGTTAGGTAAACACTACCGACAAAAGGAAAGATCTCGCGTTAGACAGAAAAGGAAATGGGATTGATACGAACGTGACTTCTCTTCGGTTTTGGGGATTTTAAGTTCACACGCTAGACTACATTGGTATTTTTATGTTTTTCTAAATTAGAAAATTATTGCGTGATCGCAGTAAATAGTGATCGTACGAAATCTTTTTTTTTTACAGTTTAAAAATGTTCGATGACATTTATATTATTATTATTCAGAGATTCTTATTCTTAACAACAATTCTTCTGCACTTTAATTTACTTGAATTTTCGACATTGCAGAAAAGAAAGTTTGTAAAACGTAAGAATTAAGTTACAGTTCAAAAATTAGCGAATTGCGTTACACTTTTATTTGAAAATTTTTGTTTGTTAGCTAATTGTTGAAGTTCCATTTTGTACTTCATAGTTGAAAATTCTATTTTGTTATTTTAGTAACGAAAGCTCGAGCCCTATTTTATCGCATTTCGAAAGTGTGCAAGTTTGAAGAGCGGCTCTAAAAATGTTATATACTCCCGTAAATTATGCAATTTTAATTCACATTAAATAGCAATAACTAAATCGCTAAATATCACTAGTCTGTTTTCCAACATGCAATTCATTACTCGTGTCTTAGTCAATTTAAAAATATTTTATTTTATTTTATTTTTTTTTTATATGTTTTACATGTTTCAAATATTCAAATTTTCACTTTGTACACTTACCATTTCTTCCAGTTTGAAGTTAGATTTCTAGATTCATAATGGATGATGGATCTTAAGCCGGTATTATTACCTAGAACCAGTATCGGTTCAGTACGTTTTTCGTTTGGTATAAATGATTCTATTTGTTTGTACACAATAATTGCTACGATGTCTTGTTGAAATTCAATGTGAGTGAGAAATAGTCTACAAATAGATTTAAAGTACACGAGTTAGTATAAAAATTAAGATTCTATGAATTATTATGAATTTAACTGTAAAGCAGAATTCTCACCTGTGGTACGAATTGAGTTCCTTTGTGATTAATTTTAAACAACCACCGCCTTCGTAAGAAAACTGGTTACAGAATTCGAAGTTATTTACATCTAGTATTGGAATTTTATCTTGAATGCTTGCAACATTTTTTAATATTCGAATAATATGCTTCTTCGTTTCATAAACATATTGTATCGGTTTTTTTGCACACTCGTTTCGATCGTTTTCATTTATCGGTTCAGGAGGTTCAGGGAAATATGTAAATTTTAAGTGTGGTATAGGTACTGAAATTTGTGGTTTTTGCAAGGATAGATTGTAAAATGACTTCGCTTCGAATGTATTTGCAGTATATTGCGCCTATAAAAATTTTGCATTTCAATTGTGATACAATTTATTAAATATGTTCAATTAATTTGAAAATAATGTGAAATATTTAATGTACCTGACCGCAGAGATAATATGAACTACCACTTCCATGGCAAAATGATGTTTTGAATATTTCATCTTCGTAAATAGGTACGTGGATATATAAGTAAGGAAATAATTGTGCCCAAAATAAGTCTTCCAATTCTTGGAATAGTTTAGATTCGAAAAATTCATGAGTCCAGCTTGGACTAAAAATCGCAACAGAAAGTCCCTCGTCTCGTATCTTTTGTAAAGCCTGTAAATCATAATAATTTGGTTGATAATTGATTAATAATTGCATAGCACAAATAAGCATTATAATTACGTATGTCGAATTAAATCCACCACCACCAGGACAACCTCTTCCCCAAACGTCCAGTCCTACAAAAATATCATGCATATCTCTATTGTGACTTTTTGCAAGTACACAACTGTTCTCTAATTTTGATTTTGTCCAGTTGTAGTTCAAATAAATACCATCACAATTTAAAAAGAAATCTCTGTAATATCAAATATATAATACTAATACTACAGAAACAGAAATAATGATAAAAGTATAAAAGTGCAATAATAATCTTACATGTTACTGCTATTAAGCTCATTTTGCCATTTTAATATCCCCTCATTGGTTACACTGTCATACCATATAATTTCAGAATTTTTAATTGCTTCATGAATATTTTCTGTCAGATATTTTACGAAATAAATTAAGTTATTAATTTGTTCACTTTTAATCGCGTTTTCAACATTTAATAACCAGCCATCAAACTTATAAAATTTCGCAACAAGTATTAGTGCATCTGCAAACCTTCTTACTTCCTCCTGAGATTCAAGTATGATATCCCAGATACCTTCTCTTTCAGTAATTACAGTACCAAGAACCTTAACACCATGATTATGTGCTGCGTTAATCCATCCATAGGGTGGTATAGTTATGAAGTGATGACTAAAGTACACGAATGTATCAATACCACTCCAATGATAAAATAGATAAGAATTGTAAGACCTAGATCCATTTATAAATCTGGAAAGAATTAAGTTACGCATAGTATACATTTACAACAGAATAAATATAATGACTGCAGAATAAATATATTACCTGTCTTCTAGGTAACCACCTTTCATATCGTGACAAAGTAATGTTCTAGGTTGTCGTTCTCTGTCCAATTTCTCCAACTGCATTTTTTGTGTACTTACTTCAGAACCACTGTACACGTAGTCTGTCGTATCTCTCAGCTCTTTAATTTCTGGCCACGGTTTTAGATTACCCACATTGCTATACAATTCCTGCAAGTTTTTGAAAGGTTGTGATTCTGTGGTTTCGCTAGCCATTTTCTCTGACTTGCACCGTGCCGCAGACTACTTTGAAATAGTTTGCAGTTTATGTCGAACAATGGTCTTCCTTTCGATTCGCATCACCGGAAGAATTGCAACCATATGAAGCATTTGATGCGTTGATAATGGTCACAACAAACGGAACCAGCATATCAATTTGCGACTTACTTTTTAATGTTGTTATCTACCAGCTGCCAATGTGCGACGATAGATTCATTTCTTTATCTGGAACAAAACAGATAACATGAAATTACGAATCTGTTATGCGTATATCAGTATTTATACTGTGCACGTGTTACGATTGCTTTAACCTTGCGACGAACACACTCATTTACGGAAATACTTACAGAAATACATTTTCTTCCATATTTCACAATAATTATGTCGGCACGAGCAATCTGAAGCACGTGCAATTGAATAAATGCTCCAACACATAATATTAATTGAATGTTTCATTAAATTGACTCATTGCTCGCCACTTAACCTTTACGTTCAGAATGACAGATCACTATACGTCAGCGCCACCAGAGATATCCATGACTCTTTCTCACTCTGTTCTTCAACTTTATTTTTCCTCCTGTCACTTTTTATTGTACTTGCATAATTCTTAATTTAGAGATAATATCAAAATTCTACAAATTCAACGATATCAAAAATATCAAACTATACTTGTTGTATATTAATTTCAGAGATATTTATGACTCTTTTTCACTTTGTCCTTCAACTTTATTTCTCCTCCTTCCTCTTTTTATCGTATTAGCATAATCTCTCAATTCAGAGACAATATTAAAATTCTAAAAATTTAACGACATCGAAAACTAAAAAATATATTTATTATTTATTAACTTTATGACGAAAATCGGAGCAATGAAATTATATTTCAAGAACAAATATTTTGAGTCACGAAAAATTTCCAACTTTACTTGCATCGTGAATTTAAGACCACATGTATATATTATTTATTAACATTGTAACAACTGGCTGTTTTCAGTAATGATTTTCATCAGAGACCGGCAAACTCTATTACAGATTTACAAAAATGTGATTTTTCACCGTGTACAAAGAAAACTAATAGAATTCGTAAAAAAGCAAGAAGACGGAATACCAAATATGTAAATAAATTAATGCAAATGAACACTGATATTAAAACCGATTATAATTCGTTTCTCAACAGTCATAATTGATTGAAAAATCGGTCACCAATCAAGGACAATGCGGTGATAGTGAGAATTGAAAGGAAATCGACGTATCGTAAGACCTTCCTTTATTTAGCGTACAACCTTTGTTTTTAAGAAGACAGGAGATCCCACGGATACAAGACAGACACAACGGTTCGTGTATGTGTGTGCGTGTGTGTGTGTATGTGTGTGTATGATTGGAAGACGTACGAGATCGTTACGAAAAAGATTAACGAAAAAACGAACTGCCATGATGGTCCCGCGTGATCTCGTGATGATCCCACTTATACGTTTTCACATCTCTTTTATGCAACCTCATGTTTGAATCTGATTCGAGACAATGCGCAGATTGTCCGCAATTCCTTCGTAAAGCGACGCAAATTAAAAAAAAATTACAAGCCATCGTTATTCCACAGTGGTCGCCGAACACTCGAGAGATCATTCAGTTTCCTATTTCGAACTATCGTTGAAAGTAAAAATGTCGATTGCAGGCCATGTCACGGTGATACGTACGATTACGCGGACTCGTCAACGAAAAATGCTGATCATCCTGTGTGTGACGAAACTGATTGAAATCTAAATTGAAATCGTCGCGAGAAGCGAACGTCATCGACGATGTCTAATTGTAAGTTTTCGAAACTCAGCTCGATTTTCTATGGTGGTTTTACACCTAATTGAACGAACCTTGTTCGTAGAAGTTTACGGCGAATCTTGCGATATATATATCTTCTTTCTACGTGTATTGTAAAACTTTTAGACAAAGTTACCTTTTTTTTTGAATGTATATATATCACATTGGATCTCTACCTAACTATGCGACTAACTATGAACAATTAACTAGTCATCGTAAAAGTATAATTACAACCCTTCGCTTCTCCTCGTATATATCTGATTCTGCATCGTGATCGGTGCTACCGTAAGATCGTTAACTATTTGTACGCTGTAGAGATAGATCCTCTTTATAATCAAATGTATCTGTAGGTAATGCGTTCGAAGATAGATGGGTCATATTTTTTTTTTTTTTTTTGACGACGACGATATTACACACGTGATTGCCACCATTATTGCTTAGAATTTATCAAGTGAAATTTAGTAAAGTTTACGAAATTGATCGAAGTTTGAAAAAAGAAAAAAAACATATAATTTCCTTCAACGTATTGCAATTATAACTATGCTATGAGAAGTACAATTTACTACAGTCAATTTCAATCTTCGTTAAATACAATTAAAAACAACGTAATCGCAATGAAAATGATACAATACCATTCGATTCTATAAATGAGCGAAGAGGTGATCCATCTATCTCCCAATGTTACGTTTATATTAGCGCAACGTTACCAGAAATCATATTAGCAGTATATTATATTTATATTAGCAGTTTATATAACTGACAATCCGGAGTTATTTCTTTTCGTCCAAGTAATCCCGTGTCTCTTGCGATTGTAGCCATTACACAGGGAAAAACGTACGCTAGAAGGTAAAACGAAGAGGCGAATTCGTATCTACAAAAGGTGCACAACGATTGAAAACGCTTGGGTATCCTACTCCTATCTATAATTTGTAATGTTATATGTATATATTATAATATTGCGTAGTTATACGTACAATATTATCTCTTGATATTTGGTTCCTTGTGTAATGCATGTAGGTACGTGTACATGTATATATAATATATATGTGTATATATATATATATATATATGAATATATAATATATGTATGTATTAAATCAATTATATTGTGCTTGTTGATGTATTAAATCAATTATATTGTGCTTGTTGACACAAAATTTCACTTTGTCTTTGTTATTAAAAGGAGTACATGTACATACATAGATCAGGAGGCTATTTAAGATTGAATTCAGCCGGCTACTGATTTTTGTTGCATATCCTTTTGTTTTTCTTGTCGTCGCTCCGTGTTTAACAGAAGCATCGTACTTCCTCTTTCATCTTGCTTCGACGCACATCTGCTGATTAGGAATATTAGTTATCCTCACGAGAACTTACACCGACTCTATGCTTCTGTCGTCTCGACATTCGCTAGTTTATTCTTACGTTAAATCGTTTACTATTCTAATCGGCTTGTCTTAAAACTCGGGTATTCTCACGCTGATAGTTTATTCACTGGTGATATGATGTAAAATGTACGAGACGTTCGGCCAGATCGACTCGAGCTTTCCATCTTTGCCTGGTGAATTTCAGTTCGATGTTGATCGCGCACATTTTAACAATGCGTGTAAAATTCGCGTGGAGTAACTTCTACGTGTCAAGCTTTCCCTCCACTTAGTGAAAAAATAACTTCGAAACTTCCCTGAGGTTAAGCAAATAATTTTTTAATCGTAATTTGATTTGATTTAATCTCGTAGGAAATCGTGATTAAATTTAGTGTTCTTCTACACACTTTCAGTGAAATATAAATATTTTCATAAGTTTGCAAGTCTGAAAAAACGAACAACGAGCCTCGATTCGGGGAAATTGATTTAAATTCGATGTTGCAATAATAATATAAATATAATAATATAAAATATTAATTTTAATTAATTTTAATAATATAAATAATATAATAATATTAATAATAAAAATAACAAATAACATGATAATATAAATTATTAATTTTGATTAATTTTAATAATATAAATAATATAATAATATTGATAATAAAAATAACAAATAACATGATAATATAAATTATTAATTTTAATTAATTTTAATAATATAAATAATATAATATTATTAATAATAAAAATAACAAATAATATGATAATATAAATTATTAATTTTAATAATATAAATAATATAATAATATTGATAATAAAAATAACAAATAACATGATAATATAAATTATTAATTTTAATAATACAAATAATATAATGATATTAATAATAAAAATAATATAATATAATATAATATAAATTATTAATTTTAATTAATTTTAACACCGCTATTAATACCAATATCCTTAATAAATTCTTCTCGGTTACGGACTTTCACCGGCAATCGAAAATTGCTTGTCTTGTTGAACAAACGCGAGACAGGAACACCTCTCTCGTCGATATCCAATTTCCAATAATGAAACTAAAACGAAAGAAAAAAAAATAAAATCGAAACAATGTTTTATACACGGCGGAGAGAGGCAGCCGGATAAATCAGCCGGCGCGAAGATCGTTTCGCGAGCCAATCGGGCTCGCTCGATAAACTTGCCGAACAGTCTCGTACAGCTCGTATGTATTTCGCGGAAGTATGTAGCAGGGACGTTATTCGTTACAACCCATCGTGACTACAGGGTCGAACGGAACGGCCGTGTACAGGATATGGCTACGTCTCGACTAGGATATGACTGACAGATATGAATGACACGAGTATCATCTACGCGATCTCACGACGAAGATCGACAACTATCCAAGCTCTGTAACGCTTTTCTCCTTTTTTAAAAACGGGTACTCGATTGAACAGCTCTCGTACCCAGGGAGGGGGGGCGTATTAATTCGTACGTTGTAGGCCGACGTCTACAGAATTGTGTAAGTTTTGTTATATCGTTAATAACATATTGCGGACCGTCAGGCTGGGGAATATATCTCGCGTCTTGTCTTGCATTATCG
This sequence comes from Frieseomelitta varia, assembly GCF_011392965.1. Lineage (NCBI taxonomy): Eukaryota > Metazoa > Arthropoda > Insecta > Hymenoptera > Apidae > Frieseomelitta > Frieseomelitta varia. The sequence goes on from NW_025109339.1 coordinate 315,318, forward strand.
AAGGCTGTTTACGCAGGATCGATTCTGATAGATGCGCAGTGCGCGGTATGCACACGGGCGGCTAAATCACACGGGGCAATTTAGTTCATTTTAAAGGATCAAATCAATGTGAATTTAATTAATGAAATTATTAATAATAGTTGAAATAGTAATATAATAATATAATAATAAAATAATATAATAAAAATAATAAATAATAATATAATATAATATAAATAATAAAAATAATATAATAATATTAATAATAAAATAATATAATAAAAATAATATAATAATATAATAATATAAATAATATAATAATATTAACAATAAAAATAACAAATAATATAATAATATTAATAATATAAATAACATAAATAATATAATATAAAATTAATCATAATTAATAAAATTAAAATTAATAATGAAATAAGCGACAAAAACGGCCAAATATTTCTAGCACGCAGGCAACCAATCTCCAGAGTGATTAGTTCATTTTAGAATAAAATTAACACCGATAGAGCGATTGTTCTCACTCTTTAGAGTGATTGTTCACTTAAGAGAGTGATATTAACACTGATAGAGGCGGTTAAATCTCTAAGAAGATCGACAATTCACTCTAAAAGATAAAATTAATACTGACAGAAAGAGAGACAGCCAAAATATTTCTTGCATCGATGGCCTGACAAAACTAACCCCGTGATTTCTCATACATATCTCGCCTCGATGCAAGCAAAGGAAGCCTCGCCGCTGAGAGAACAATCCGACGTTCCGCAATGCGTTAATAACATCGTGGCCGCGCGACCACTCGCGTTCTCGAAACACCGTACAAAACATCGTACAACAGATGAGAGAACCAGAACGATCCCTTAAATAGTTGTTACTTGAAGAAGTAAATAGCGCGCGGGACCTATCGAACCTACGGTCCAACGATCTAACGATCTACGGGTGTCTACATAGAAAACGTGCGACCGAAACTGGCCGAGATATACTTAGTGATGATCGTCGATATACTCGAGGATTCGCCGGGATGAAGATAGATCGTCGGTGGCGCTCGTCTCATAGAAAAATTGTCCTGCTCGAGGATCTATCTATCTTCTTGCGCGAATCTCGAGAAAAAAAAAAGGTCACGAGACGTAAGATACACAAAACAGAGCGTTTCTGAACAAGATAATTTTTCTTTTTTTTTTT